>NC_052553.1:1164261-1328084 GCF_016699485.2 Gallus gallus
TTACTGTTGACTTATTCTGCAGCTGGTCCCTTCTTTACAGCTTCCTCAATAGTGGAATCTGTAGAAGCAATGAACGTCTGGTTTCGCACATAACAAGGAGTAGCCAATGCCCTTTGGTTTGTAGTTTGAGTGGTTTGTAGAGCATCACGTGGGGAGCTTGTGAGGAAAGCTGAGAACAGGGCCCAGTTCTCTGCCACCTCCCATCACTTAACAACAAAGTGGTGTTTTCTCTGTGCAGGAAATTGGATCTCAGTCTTTAGAGGCAAGACAGCCTAGAGAGCAATTGCCTCTCTCCTGGCCAGACATATGCCAGTAAGTGTTGGCATTAGGCACAAAGAGAAAAGGACGAGAGATTTTCCTATTGACCTTTGCGAGCTTTAAAAAGGCTCCCATTGGTAATGCTAAAGGCAACATACATTATTGTTCAAAAGAGAAGTGCCTCTAGCAAGTTCCTGGTGGATAATAGTGGTGTTTACTTAAGGAAACTGGGTAATCACAAAGGTTATTTTTTATTGGGTGCCATCCTTTTTAGCATCCCCGTACACAGCCGACGTCAATGTGTGTCATTAACAATGACTTGTAAAAGGATACAGCAGTTGCTAAGGAAACCTCTGTTGCACAGGAGCTAAACAAATAACAGAAAATTAAGCAGGGAGCAGAGGCCAAGAAGGGCCTGATTCTGCAGATCTTCACTCATGCAAGCAGCTGTAGGCTGCAAAGCTTTGGAGTTTGCTAGGAGATGTTCAGCTACTCATATAAGAAAGTCTGGAGATGCAGATTGCTTGTCAGAGACTCCTCAAACTTTTGTAGAGATCAAAGGCAGCGTACAGTAGAAATAGCTCATAGCTATTTCTGAATATAATAGAATATAATTCAGGCCTCTCAATGTAATTAATTGTCATTTGAAAGCATCTGTGTAATCCTTGTTGTGGTATTAGTTTTGCTGAGAGATGCTAACAGGAAACACCAATGTACGTTGGTTGATGTGGCATTGAGGGACGTGGTTTAGGGGGCATGTGATCATGGGTTGGAATTGGACTTGAGTATCTTTTCCAGCCGTAATGATTTTTTGATTCTGTGGGCATAGCTGTGATGGGCTGATGGTTGAATTTGGTGATCTTGAAGGTCTTTCCCAACCTTAAGAATCCTTTGATTCTGTGATATCACAGCCTTCAATCACCCATTCATCTTCAGGAAGTGTGTAGCAGATTGCACACCTTTGGGCATTAATGGGATGTATCCTTAGGATGCACCCAGGTATCCCTGTGTGCTTCAAAGAGGGATTTTCATGGGAGGTCCATTTGGTGGTAGTCAATCACACCACAAAAGGGCCCCAGCAGCCTGCAACAAACACCAGGTTTGTAACAGACAGCATAAAGTTATAACCTGAGCATGGTGGAAGCAAGTATAGCAGCTAGGGTGGTAAGCCTTGAGTTCAAAGGAGCTAAAGCAGTTTATTGAAGCTGTGATTTTAAACTCATTTAGGTAAAGGGTTGCAAATTGCTGAGTAAACATTGATTCTTCAACTTCAGTCAGATTTGTTTCAGCTCATGTCGGGCCAAGAAGGGGGATGTTTTGGTACTCTGGGCTAAGCCATTGGAACCAAAATAAGAGTGACCATTCTGGATTTGTAGCAGTGAAGCAAGCCAATGTGAAAGTTTGTGAGAAGACAGCGAGATCTTTAGAGGAAAGGACACTCTTTTCATTGAACCCAGGACAATAGGACCAGGATTACAGGGTGTTACCACGATACAAACGAGACACAGTATTAAGGAAAACAAGTGTTACCATAGAAACAGCTGATAAATGGGCACATGCAAGAAATTTGCCCTTAATTTGTGTGTTTAAGTGGGAGGGGAACTATTTTGATCCTGCTTAATTGCAGCTGATCCTATTTAATTGCATTTTTTTTTCCTACCAAGTCCAATGTAGTGTCACAGCAGCAGGGTAAAACTTCAGTAATCTGTCATCTTACCTCCTGCCACCAGGAAACTGAGGGAATGAGAGATGCCTGGGCTAGCTCCCATTAGCAACATGCTTTTATGCTTGCCTCAGTTTCACCCATCTACAGCAGGAAAACAAACGTGCATGGGAGAAATATCACCTCCTCTGCTTGAATGGGAATAGGATCAGGTCCTGTGCTGCAAAGAATGGGGGTAGTCTTTTCCTGTTTGTCCTTTGCAAGGTGCTAATGCTGATTTTAAGGTCGCAGGAGAAAGAGCTCTGCATTTAGCAAAGCGGAAAAACAGCAGCTAAGTGTGGAGAATCGGAAACCTGATTTGAATAAGAGTAACCAGATTGTAGGAACTTTAAATAGAATGGCAACTAATGTAATTAAAATGAAAAGGTTCAAAGCACATTAAAGGCCATTAATATGCAATAAGGAAATTCTTAACTTGCTATATCTCCAAATACACAGTCCTGAAGGTGAAAGGAGCAGTGCCCATCAAACCAACTCCTTCAGGGAGGGCATTGGGTTCAGTGCATGAGAAAGCTTCGGTTGCAAAAGCCTTGGGTGGAAAGTTTGGTTATTGCACGATGTTTGGCACGATGGAGCCTTGATAAGAAGTGCTAGGCACACTCCAGCCATGGAGCAGATTCATGTGTGAGCTGAACAAACTTGTCCTTCAGACTCCCAAGGTCTACCAAGCCAGATAATTGCATATAAATAAAATAGAGAAAGGGCCAGGCTGGTTCAGCTGTCCTCATGAGCAGACTTTGTGGCACTGAGGGTCATGGTTAGTGGGCATGGTGTTGATGGATTGAGGTTGGACTTAGGGATCTTGGTGGTCTTTTCCAGCCTTAATGACTCTGTGATCTTATAGGTGTGGTGGTGATGGATTGGGGTTGGATGTGATGACCTTAGAGGTCTTTTCCGACCTTAATGATTCTATGATGCACAACTCCCATGATGGCTGCTACCAGTTGCTTCAGAAGAAAGCATGCTCTGCACTGAGGAGCTCTGAAACAACCAGCCTGCAGGGAATCTCCTCCCCAGACTCCCCTGTTAGACGTTAGCTTAAGTCCTTATACCAGATTATGGCCCTAAATATAGCTTCATTTCAGAAGCAGATTGTTTTATTTTAGCAGTAGAAATGGATGACATTTTTTTGGACTGCGAAGCAGCGCTAATAGCATCGCTCTTCTAACATTTTTCAAAGCTTCAAACAACTAAATGAAAAATTCCCATTACGTATTATCCTTTCTACACTGAAAGGATTAAAACCAGCTAGTCAACACAAGCCCTGCACATCCTAATTAACTCCTTTTCTTGTAGGTTTAAATGATTCATTTAAGCTCCCTGCATAAGTATACATTTCACTTAATGGAACTGGAATTTTGCCATGGATACCACTCAAACCAGGATTACACCTCTGTGCATCAGAGTAGCTGGGCAAATACAAACTCTTGGAACCCCACAAAGATAGCAACAAACACTTGGAAGAGTAACAGAAAGCAGGAATTGATGGATGGCAAATTCTCTTTGCGGGGACTGAAATATTTTGGTTTGGAGGTGTCATAGCCACCACAGGGTGGGGAGGTAGAGACCACACGTGCTCACTTGTACCTACACACATGCTTTGAATATTCTCACAGGAACTATTCCCAAGCATATGTTTAACAGATTAGGTTTTATACAGTGTGTCCCACCTCCAGTAACTGCCATGTGCCAGATCGCCCAAATTAAGCACTTATATTTCTTTTGCATGATGACAACGCAACTTGTCCTCCAGCAGAGATCCTCGTATTCCTGCTCAGGCTGTTGCCTAAGGAAAGCTGTGAGACAGTTTTTTTGGACCTTGCATTTGTCAAGAGTTGCTCAGACGTGCTGTTTTACAAGTGCTGGTATTTGAACTCGGAGAGGCTGGATTCTAACTGCCTGTTTTAGCCATGGCGGCACAGCTCTCCTTCTTGAATCTCAAAGGAGTGCTGCTAAGTGTATATCTATTCAATATATGGTGGCTGCAATCTGCTTTTTCCTCTTGAGAGGAAATCTTATAAAACGAACTAGAAATAGCATTTCCAGTCTCAATGGGATTTGTTTCCTACAAAGATAAATAAATAGATATGATGATAGTAAACATATACCCATTGTAGTCACATCCTAGATATTTACATTCAATCCTACGTGATGGAAGATGCTCCTACCAAGAGTCCTTCCACAGCTTCTTAAAGATAATAGTGTCATGGTAGAATCTTCTGCTCTGGGAGATGCAGGTGTCTCTGCATTCTCTACTGAACAGCAGGGAAAATTCTCCTTCCTCTTCCCCTTGATTTTGGTTCCTTTCCTGAGGACCTCACTGAATCTGAATGGGATAGGAAACACAGAGAGGCTGTGCTTAGAGAGTGGCAAAATGGGCCCAGACACATTGCTACAGTGGATGTCACAAGGAAGAGAAGGAGGGATGTGTCTCAGCATTAATAAACAGCAATGACTCAGCAGTGATGGGCGATGTATTTGGCTGATGTATGTCCATGGAGCTACGTCATTAGTGGACACCACATACACTGCTATTTTTGTTACATCTGTATCTGTCTCTTCTCATTTTTGCAGTAAAACTAGCTTTAGACTTCTGACAATTTGCCTGCTAAACCTCCTGTTTTATTATGTAACCTCATTGTCTTGAAGCAAGGGATGAATCCCAACCATTTCCATTCTCCTCCCAGCTGCTCTTTGCTATTCTATAAAGGAAAGCCAAAACCCAAACACAACCCAGATGCCTAAGTGAATTCTAGAGACTGGTAGGATTCAATATTATAGTTTTTAGCTGAGAAACCAGAATATTCTGAATCCAGCAATGGAAAAGTATCTGGAACCATTTCCGATTGGAGGCACAATAATGCTAAAAGAGTGGATAACTAGGAAGTTTTTATAATTGCATCAATTACCGATACGACCACAGTCCATTTTGCATTTGAAATGAAATAGCTGTTCTGGGTACGAATATCATCACATACTGGTGTTGTTACTTGATATGAAAGAAATCTTTGACCCTGAAGGCTTTACGAAATCTCTTCTGGAGTTGTTGGGGCATTTGTTCCTGCCAATTCAAAGCACATTTTCATAGCCCAATGTGTAAGGGTATAGCACTGAGTGGTCTGAAGACAGAGACGACACTGGACTTCTCAGTGTCATGTAAAGGAATGACCTTCTGGATGTCATGGATGTCACCGAAATTACTGGGTTTTCAAAGAGAATGTATTTGCTTCTGATTAAAAGCCCAGACCAGAAGTAGGAAACTTATGCAACGAAGTAATTAAGCTAAATTCCTCTTGGTCCCTGCGTGCCTCGTGTCCCACCAGGCAGGAGCTTCCATTCAGTGTGCCATGTTGTTAGCCAGGGCTCATGGAGTGTGTTGCCACGGGGTCAGCTGTGAATGTGGCCCTTTTGAGTGACACCAGAGGGTGAAATACCCATGCTGGAACAGAAAACAAGGTAAAAAATGGCAGTGACATAGAAAAAAGAAATGCAATATTAAGTCTTAATTTTGACATTTTGTCATTAAGCTTCTGCACAGAATCCTCAGTGGGACCATAACACTTCCACAAACTCAGAGCGCTGCTCATCAGGTGGAAAATAGGTTCATCAGCCTCGTATTTTTAAGTCTCGTACAACTGTGCCTTGAATTAGCCCACTCCCTTCCAATGACCTTTCTTGCAGCATATTTTGGATATTAAGAAGAGCTGGATCTGGGGCAGAGCAGTTCACCCCTCAAGCCAGGAAGCTGAGATGCAGCCAACTCAGAGGAACTTTTCTCTCTTTTTTTTTTTTTTTTTTTTTTTGAACCGTGTACGTTGCCAAAAGATTAGAAATGACAATCATTAACAAGAACAAGAGCCAGGGTAGGACAGAATAACAGAGGGAACCACTGCTGGAAGTGCTCCTCTAGGGTTCATAGAGGCCAAGGGGTTCTCAACCCTTCTCGTAGGGTGGATGATGTTTTGGTACTGAGATTCTCTGCAGAGAACATGATCCCACGGACCCCACCTCTCCTTCCACTGGAAAGAGAGACAGCTTCAGCAGTTTGCTTACGTGGGAAGTGACGGTAATGAGGGGGAATTGAATGTAGTTTTAGCTGCCTTTAAATGATTTAACAGCTGGATGGAAGGAGATGTGACCGCCACAAAAGTTGTTCCATTGGTTTCAGGAGCTGGACTTGCTTCCAAGCAAGCGAGCCAATTTCAGAGCTTATATATGGTGCCTGTGGGAATCCCAAATCTGAGCACCGAGTTGGGACAGCTATCTTCTTCGGGCCTATGATGCCTTCAGTGACATTGACTCTGTCACAAAATCTGCTCAGAACTCTCCTTAGTGAGATTCGTGTTACATGGGTAGAACTTTCTACCAAAGGCTATGAAAAATGTGTGCTGGTCCAAGAGAAATCCGCTGGATGTTCCTCAGGGCAAGAAGTTTTGGAACAACTAAGAGTTAAGGAGTGCAGTAGAAACACTTCTGGAACAAGTGTACAAAAAGAAGTGTGTGGGGGGGAGGAAGTGCAACTGAAGTTTTCATAGAAATCTTTTTTTTTTTTTCCTTGAGAAAAACTGTCTTTGCATTTCTTGCATTTCTGCTTTATAAATTCCAGCTCTATCCATTCCTTCCGGTGTGGGTAATCGCAGAGCACTGTGTTATGCTTCAGAGTTCAGAAATCTTTGTCCTTGTCTAAACTTTGCACTACAGGCCTTGTTTATGAGCTGTCTGGAGAGGATCTGAGACTCAATGGGGCATTGTTCAATAAATAATAAAAGCCAGACACGACGAGGTTGCTTGTTAGATGAGGCCTCTCCCACAGGAGATACTATATGTGTAAGAACATGGATTCTGCCTCTATAGAATATAATTTATACTCATCGAATTAACTACCACTTTGACATTGTGTCATACGATGTGACTTATAACATCACATGTGAAACATAAAGTCACTTTTTAAGACGGGACCTTGTTGTGATTTAGGTTCTGGGGCAGGCTGTAATTTGTTCATGTCCATGAGATATAGAAGTGGCATTTTGCTTCATGTTTAATAACAAAAGAATTAAAGGTGGGCCTTCCTGACCCTCCTCGTTGTGCTGAAGAGTCAGATCTGTCCATTCATTTCATGATAAGCACTGCAGTGCTAAAGCAAGGGGTGATGTCAGTCTCATTGGAAATACCTACGCAGTGATCAGAGTTAATGGAGCAGATGTTCAGATTTTGTTTGCCCTTGCGCAAGGCCCAGATTAGATAGTTCTGTTCCATAATCACTCTGTTTTCTTCTGGTCAGTAACACTGAGTTTCATCTTCACTGAAAACGCAGTTGTTGAAACCAGATATGTGATAAAAGCATTTCATGATAAAGGAGGCAAAGCTCTAATCTCTGAAATGCTGTTACCGAGCGGTGCAAGTGGTGACAAACCCCTCATTCCAGGCAATTCCTGATTTTTGAATAGAATCTGTATCTTTCTGAATCAAAGCACAAAATTACAGCCCATCCTCTTGCATTATTGCTTTTTCTACGCTTCTGTCACCCATCTGCTTATTGCACAGATCCGTCAGCCTCAACCTTTTCATTAGTTCATCTGTTTGAAAGACGCAGTGATCAGGTATAAAAAGAGGCTTAAGATAATATGTCATCATCTCTTGGAATATGAGATAAGTGATATTAGTAGTGAAATGTGCCGTAAATCATCTTTATCTGCACAGCTGGATGGGATTTAAAGGAACGTGGTCAAAAAGACAA
This sequence comes from Gallus gallus, assembly GCF_016699485.2. Lineage (NCBI taxonomy): Eukaryota > Metazoa > Chordata > Aves > Galliformes > Phasianidae > Gallus > Gallus gallus. The sequence goes on from NC_052553.1 coordinate 1,171,980, forward strand.
AACGTGTCTTTACCTTTGCATTATTCAAAGTGCCTGAGGTCAGACTGTAGCTTGATCTAACACAGCTTTCATCATGCTTCCTTGCAGAGCTTGTGCTGTTAGAAAGGCTCTAACACTATTACTTCTCATTTTGAACAAGATTTTGCCCTTGGACTTCTACTTTGTCTGCCAAGACTGTGATTTTGTCCAAATATTAGTGGCTATATCAAGGAGCGGGAGCGGGTTTATGCACCCCATTTCCTGTCATTGATGGTAGTTTGTCTGGGGACCAGTTCAAAGGTGTTGCTGGGGCTTTTCTCCTCTAAGACAACCCAAAACCAGGTCTGAAGGTGAGCAACAGGTAAGCAGTGAGGAACAGGGAGAAAATTTGACAACGAAATGATCTTGAGGGCATTTCTGAGCAGGAGGACATCCATAGCCTTAGTCTGGGTGATGTGAGGATAGATATGGCTAAAGTCTGGTATGTCAGGTTTTGGACTAGATGATCTTAGTGGTCTTTTACAACCTTCATGATTCCGTAGTCCTATGATTCAGATGCCAAGTAAATCCACGTGACAGATAAATCCCACCTGGAGCTCCGAGTTGTTCTTTTCAACCTCTTTCAAGGACGGATTCTTAAGATGGCAAACATAAAATAGTTGATAAACCAAATGCACCGCCTCCCAAAAACCAATGAAAACGTCTTCATTTCAGAGAGGTTTGGATCTGGCCATTGCTTTGGCCTTCAGCTGGGAGAGAAGTGGAGAGTAAACACAAGTGAGAAGTGGGTAACCAGGTATGCAACTTCTGCTTGTGATTCACCAGTGAATAAGTGCTCTGTTTGGCCAGGGCGTTGAGTGGCTGCATCCACATGTCCACTCTTGTTCAGGTCGTGCTCACAGGAAGGCAGCTGCATATTTGTGGCTGGCTTCGGTTGGGAAAGCTTCATTCGAACCAATAAGGATCCATTTCACTCTACCACCATCCCCACCAAAAATAATCTGATATTTTAAGAAGCTTGCGCTGCAGATTTCCACGTCTCCAGAATAAAATCGCGTCTTTGCAGGGTGAGGAGGAAAAGGAGTCTCAAACCAAAGCATTTGGGAAACCACAAAAGGCTGCGGCTGACATCTTCTCATTCAAGCTGGATACACTGGAGCAGCAAGTCTTACTGAAAGCACAGAAATTAGAAGCAGCCTGCACTGACAGCTTCCCAAAAAGATCTGCTAAGGGCAAATTGCAGCCCCTATTTGACCATTGAGGTGCTGAGCACATGAGCACAGGGATGAGTTGAAGGCAGGAAACAAGCTGCTGAATGGGGTGTCAAAGTCCTGTAAGAAGCCCCAGTAGATACTCATCACACCTCTGATCTACCACAGACTGAAGTCGATGTTGGTGAGGCCTTGACCACAGTGGGCTTTCAATTGAACTTCCAGAAGTATTTACAGCGATGCAGCTTCAACAATTTCAGCATTGTGTCTTCCTAGATGAGTACAAAATCAGGCCTAATAATGGAAGCTTTTCTGAGCAACCTGATACTCCACAGCCTTCTACACGCAGAAGCAGAGGAATAGTAATGGCAATAAAATAGGAGCCATCCTAAAGGCACAATCCCAACTGTTACCAGTCTCATCCAGTCCCTTCTGCCTGCTCTTTGCCCTGGATGAGTACAATTTGTGTTAAAAAGGAAATATACCTAGAAAGCATCTTTTTTATTATATTTTTTTTATTTTTTGTGGTGACCATATGCAACATTTGTGGAGGAATGTGAAGATTTTCATGTTACACCCCTCAAATTGCTCAAATAAAGGAAACTTCCATCAGAAAAGGGTCCCAAGGTACAGCTGAGTTGAGCTGAGTTTGGGGGCTCTCAGCAACCCACATAATGCCAACGGTGCATGAGGAATGGTCCTTCTGCAGAGCAATAGGAGATGGCTCCAAGGAGATGGCTCCAAGGAGATGGCTCCAAGGAGATGGCTCCATGTTGTCTACATCATGCAGGATTATAAATTTAATCGATCCATCTTCATTAAGTATTTTGAGATTCTCAGAGTTACACAGCAGCATCGTATTTACATTCCTATTAGGGAAAGCAGACCAAGCGAAGGAAGAAAAGGGAGCCTTAAACAGCAGCAAAGCAAAAAGGAATAGAGATTCTCTGCAGAATGTTTTCTCAGGTGTGAGAAAAAGGAAGGCTGTTTGCAGCCAAAGACATCAAAGGCAGGGAACCCCCTCCCCAAGCTGTGCTGGTGGGGTTTGGTTGCGCTTGGCTCTGCAGCCAGGAGTGACTCAGAGGGACAGGGAGCGATGTTTTTCATGTGTAATCCGGAATGGGTAGGAGCCTTTGTTTGGAAACCTTTGCAACTCCCTGAGTGAGTTCATCGCAGTGAGGTCAGCAGATAAAACATATTGGAGACAGGTGCAGAAATCACCCTGGGTTTTTCACACAAGTGTTTTAAACGCTCCTTTCGGATCAGCCCTGGGTTGTGTCTGCTCTGAGCTCGGTTCTCTTCCATCACGGGGCTGCTGAATGCAGTGAAACGGTCTTGTGGTTATGGTGCTAAGTACCCCAGGACTCTTTCTTTCCATTGACATCCTAAATGGCTCCCTCTTACACCCACATCTGCAAAATGGCAACACCTGCAGCGCCCTGGAGAAGTGACCTCCTGGTGTCAGCAGTCCTAGTGCTGATTTCACAGCCTTCCAAAATTACTTAAGAACAAAGAATACACAACAGTGCGTTGCTCAACAGTTACACCCCACGAATGTAGATGGTTAGGAGAGAGAATTCCTCTCCCACGTGCAACAGAGCAAGGCTGGTTTGTGAAGGAGATGGTATGACACAGCTTAACAGAGTGACCCAGGACATGTCCTCCTCATCCCTGTGTCCCTTTGGCTAAGACAGGGACTGAAGGCATCTGGGGGGGAGAGCAGGGATTTGTAAGCAGGGGCTGAGTTGGAGCACTTTGAAGTTGCATGGGCTAATGAAGAGAACACTTTGTCCTGGAAAATGGGAAGTCGGGTGGGACTGCTGGCTCTGGATGACCTGTTGTGTAGCGCTGGCTAATTTGCCCATTGTCTCTCTTGTCTATTTAAATCTGAAGCTCTTGGGGGCACCATATGTATTTACACAATGGAGCCACGATTTCCATAGCGCTCGTGCTAATTATCCAACACAAATAATTAATGGATGGAACAAGTTCTGGCTCCAGAGCTGAGCTTCTAACCACCTGCCCTGCTCATGACTTTAGGCCAACCTGATTGCAGCAGAGTGAACACAATACCATGAGGAAAGCCCAACTTTTTTCAGAATACGAAGGCTAAATATCCAGTAACCCGAAACCACATCAGCCCTTTTCTTCACCTAGTCTGACTCCATCCTTCCATAACTCCCGAAAACAAATGGTCTAATCAAAGACCAAAACATTAACACTGTTAACCACCGCTGGGTATTACCGTGTCGCAAGAATGAGAGAGGCAGCAGCAAGCTCTTGGCTCCGTGCCATCACTGTATTACTTATTACTTATTTTTATATAGCCTTTGGCATGGCAAGAAGTCCTTCTTTAATTATAAACAGGAATGAAGAAGCCACAAGAGGAAATCATACGGTATTGTAGCCGGATAACTGGTACTGCACTGATTACACAGGGGCTCTTATCAAAGCTGACACAGTGCTGGGGCTGAGCAGATATTGTGCTGGAAGCCACAGGCTGTGCGTGGGAGAGAGCCTCGAAGCGGACGTAAGAGCAGTGTAATTCTGCTGAATTGAATTCTCCATGGAGAACTTTTTTTGTTTCCTTTTTTTTTTTTTTTTCCCTCTCTCTCTCCTTCTCTTCCCCTGCATTGAGGAAATAGGAGAAAAGTAAAGACAAGTCCTGGGAGACGAAGAAATAAGATGAATGTGTAACCTTTTCACTTCTGCTCTCAGCATGTTGGGGGAGTTGGGGGGGGAAGAAACCTCAGTGTGACACAGTGATGAGCTCTGGATACAGACAGTTGTTTGTGGGAAACTTCTGAATCCCATATAAGTCTGTCCCCAGAAGTGGACAACTACTGTTCCTCTTGCCAAAGCTTTGCCAGTCTTCCTGAAGGACCATCAGTACCACCTTCTCTGTAGGCTCTCAGTGCTCAGCCTCACCAAGGCGTGAAGCTGCTCTGAACATCCCACAGAGCTCCAGAATAAGTTTGTTTGGGACTCAACATGAAGTCCCCAAAGGGCTGCTGGAGCAAAGGCCATAAATCTGCTTTTTTTAAATAGTTTCCCCACCTCCAATAGGCTTTGAGACCATGGGAAGAATCCTACTGTTCTGGATGCTGTTCTCTCCTTGGTTAGATGCATCTCCAGGGAGGAGAAGAGCACAAGACTGTGTCTGTCCCTGTTTTGGTTGGAGTTTCAGGCTTTCTGCACTGTTCATTATGGGCTGTGCTTTTGACGTAGGTAATATTGGCCCTTAAAGGCTACCTGGTCCGACCCCCCTGCAATGAACAGGGATACCCACAGCTCCATCAGGTGCTCAGAGCCCTGTCAGCCTGACCTTGGGCGTCTGCAGGGATGGGCATCCAGAATCTCTCTGGGCAAGCCATTCCAGTGCTTCACTACCCTTATCATAAAAAGCTTTTATTTCTTATACCCAGTCTGTATCTCCCCTCTTTTAGTTTAAAACCATTTCCCCTTCTCCTACCACAACAGACCCTGCTAAAGGTCTGTCACTTTCTTTCTTAGAATCTTGCAGCAAACCCTACAGAGTCAGAAGCCTCTTAATTTTGTGGGGCCCTATATTAGCAAAATGAAATGTTTAGGGCTTCATTGTCTGCCTTTTCCCCTTAGTTCCCACTCTTGATTATTTTTCCAGCCAAACTCATTGAAGGCCAATAAATAATAGTGTCAGAGCTGCAGACATCTTCCAGCCCTTTTAATTTTTTCCCAAAAGCCCCAGATACCATCTATGCTGATTGAAGCCAAACACTGTGGAGGGTTGGTGAATGTGAAGCTTTCATTGCCTACAATCTATAAAGGAATAGAAAGCCAGAACATATTTTTATTGTGCCCAAAGGGGATTCAGATCAAGGGTTTGGATGAACTTCCTTGTCTTTCTTTGCTCCAAGTCCTTCTTTCTTAAAACACAGTAGATAATTTACTAGTGATTTGGGTGATAATGTGGAGCCAAATTCTTGGTGGTTTCCTTCAGTTAGTTCCCTCTGCAGAGAACTGTGTTCTGGTGACATCTCAGGGCTATGGAGCAGAGTCAGACAGATCCCACTGCTCTACCTGGGGCTACATCTGCTCAGGAACACGAGCAGCTCACGGGATGAAGCAGAAAGGCAGAGGGGCAGAGAATCCTCCTGAAATTGAATGAGCTGATGGCTATGGGATGAATCACCTGCTTCACAGTGGGAGACTTCATCATTTTCTCTCTTTCCCTAAATCACTAAAAAGACAGTAGTTCATTATTTCCCCCTTCATTCCTGCGTCTTTCTCACAGTGAGAGGGCAAGGGCAGGCAGAGTCTCTCCAGCAGTGAGCAGAGGGTAAATAATGAACCGTGCACAGGACATGGATGAGATTCCATCACACGTTCACTGTGCATCCAGCAGGGATGAAAGAAAGCTGTCACACTTCTAAAGACACTTAGAGGCATTTTGTCCAGAGGTTAAAGCACAACCTCCATTAGCAAGACCAGAGGGCATCCACTGTCCACTCTGTCAATCCTCTTTGAGATGTTTACCATGGCGATGTCAATGAAGAGCTCCAACTCCAAGATCAGTGTGATGTCCCAATGACCAGAAGAGTGCCCACATTCATTTACTTAAATGCTAAAGCAAGCATATCCCCAGTCGTTACATAGCATTCCTCCTCCACTTACATTACCCAGAATTGTTAGCCATCTATCTATCACATTTGTATTCCTTGAGCAAAATATTAATTTGTAGCTTCACAAGGTGCAGTGAAATGGAGATCTACGGGTTTAGAATTTAGAATTAAAAAGAGGTGGCTTCTAAAAAAATTTGTTTGTAGTCCTGTTTTGTCCCGTTGCCTCTCTGGCTCCAGACCAGTTGGTTTCTGCCTTGGGGTCTGGTTGAATTTAACCCTGAGCTCAGGTGAGACCTCTAAGAGCTGTTGTAAGGCATTTTCCTCTTGAACACCTTAAACTATGAATAGACAAGATGGACAGAGGAAAGGAAGGGAAAACAGAGGTGCAAAAAAATGATATAAATTGCCCATTGATGTGCAGTGCGGCGAGAAATAGGCCATGGGTCTCATAATGTCTTGTCTTGCTCTGAAATACTGATTGTGAGCTATGTGAATATTTACAGCCCCATGGATGCTGCCTGGTGTGGATCTAAATGTGACTTTTGCAGCGTGAATATTCTGATGTCTCATTTAAGGGATATTTTTGTTTCCATGCAAACATTGGCTCAGTTTGGGAACAAATAAAATTCAATTTTCAGTTCAAGTAAGTCCTTTATCTGAATGTAGTTAACCATAAATGTACTGCTAATGGGCTGGCTGGTCTTCAGATACTACATTTGCCAGAATGTGTGGCTGAGATTATGAAATACATGTATCTGAAGTACAGGAACATAAGTCTGCTCATAAAGGGAGGGCAGGTAATATTAACAGCCTGAGATGATAAGGGGCCATTGTGGTCATTAGAAGAGAGGTTAGCTGTGTTACCAGCAGGGCAGGGAGCTCCAGTAATAGGTCATAGCTGGAATTTTTATTTTAAGGGTCTGCTACTCAGCAAAAAACAAGGAAACAAAGCAGCAATCTTGCTTCTGTTCTCAGGCATACCATCACAGACAGAGAACAGGAGCTTGCCAGCCAACATCTCCTCTGCCATTTAAAAGCAAGTACAGAATCATAGAATCAATAAGGTCTGAAAAGACCTCTAAATCCAACCCCAAGTCATCCCACCATGCCCACTCACCGTGTCCCTTAGTTCTACATCTCCACAGTTCTTCACCACCTCCAGGGATGGTGACTCCACCACCCCCCTGAGCAGCTTGTTCCAGTCCCTGACTACTCCTTCTGAGAAGTTTTTCTTCATATCCAACCTGAACTCATCCAATTCATCTCAGCACAAACCCCCATGCCCTTTATTTGTCCACTGAGAAAAGTGGGAATCCACGCCAACGTCCCATGCTTTGTGCTGATGTTTAGCCCTGAAGTCCTCCAGCAGTGAGAGAATGGCATTGATCTTCTCCTGTCCCTCAACTTTCAACTTTCCTGATTACCCTGATCCTTGGAGTGATGCCACAACCTCCATCTATGTCCAACATGGACTCACCTCAGAGCTCTTTTGGCACTGAATCAGAATGGTGGAGGCTGTATTGGATTTACTCTCTCTGCATTTTCAGTTTTAGGCTTTGCTTCTTCAGGAGATTACTTATTGTGGATTAATTGCATTATTTGTATAAAAGAAACCTCTTGTGGCCCCAATACAAGGACCAGCATGTCCTAGCTGCTGTACCACATATGGGCCAAGATGTAATCAAAGAATCACAGAATCACTGCGGTTGGAAAACACCTCTAAGATCATCTAATCCAACCATCCACCTACCAGCAATATTGCCCACTAAACCATGTCCTGAAGTACCACACGTACATGTTTCTTGAATGGTAAGTAGCTGAAACTGAGCTAAATGGCAAAAATGGCAATACCATAGAATATCCCAAGTGGGAAGGGACCCATATGACAAGGGGCTTTCCTCTAACAGGTGGAAACTGAGGCAGATGATCTTCCAGTCCTGACCTTGCAAGCAGGCACATGTGTGCTTAATTTTAAGCATGAGTGGTTCCTTAATGTCTGTGATTTAAAGGATTACTCATGCTTAAAATCAAATACACATGTATGGATAGAGAGAACTGGATCTTCAATCTCTGTGCCTGAACTGGGCCCATCTCACTTGGAGGCAATAGCACCTCCTATGCTTGTGTAACTCACTGTAAGCACTAAAACAATCTTATCAGCAACGTCTGGGGGTTGTGCAGCACTTAGCACAACAGATACCTGCAATTATTTGGAACCTGTGCAATAATAGCGTGGGGGAAGCTGAGCACTGAAGTTGTGCTGGTGCCATCGTTGGCATCTCCCTGCACCTCTGGCATCTCTGATATTTCTTTTTAGGATCTGCTCCAGCCAAGGAGCACAAACAGCCTTACCATGTTTTATTCATCCACCCCAAAAGGGCTTCACTTTAAAACCGTCTCATTCTGCCACTTCTATTCTCTTTGTGTAATGTAATTGCACTGGGTCTGCTTTGAGGCTGGGCATAATGATTCCATGTGAGACTGACAAAAACTTTCTTCCACTCGTTAAGATGTGCTAGCAAAGAGAGGAACATCGGTGCACAGCAGAAAATAGTACTCCTCTCAGCCCCCAATTATTAAAAATGGGTCTCAATTTAAAGCATGAGGATTTTATGTTCCCATTTAAACCCTTCCCTGGCTTAATACTGAATATTCTTTATCTTTATTCATGTCTAAGCTCTTTTTAAAAATCCTCCTACGTGTCTTCAACAATATCTTGGAATAATGAATCCCACTGTCTAATTATGATTTTTTTTTCTCTCAAGGCTTTTTTAAAATCATTAAAAGGGAGAAGAAAAAGAAAGTACAATCCAACTCCACAGTACCTCCTCAGCAAGAACTCTTAATTCTGCTCCGGTGAGTGAGCATCGTCATCCTCTTATAGGAACAGACAGACATACTGCATTGGGCAGCTGAATAAAGCCAGGGATTAGCGTATTGCTTTATGCTGAGTCCTGGTTTGAAGTGCAAAGTGGTGCAGCTCAACCATTTCTAGAGGAGAGCTCTGAGATGACCATGACATGTGCAGCAGGTGTGTGATTGCAGCAGATTAGTGCATTGTAATTTTCCCAGCTCCTCAAGGCAGGCAATGGCGTAGGATTTATCAGCAGCACCGTGTTACCAGCACGTCTTCCAAATTAAGGAGAAAATGTTCCATCCTGCCTTGTTTAAGAAGAGGAGAAGAGAGCTTGTTTTTCTATCAGCTTTTTCCATCAGTGAGAGTCCATCACTATGGACCACGCTTTGTGCTTTGCTCCCTGAGGACAGCAAATGCTGTTTCTGCCTTTCTCTGTTGCTCAAATGACGCAGAACAAAGCAGCAGCTCAAGCTTGATGTCCTCTCTTTATACCTGATACAGGCCTTCTGTTAGGGCTTAAACTTTTATTTTTAATCATAGAATTAAAGACTTGTTAGAGTTGGAAGCGACTATGGTCATGTAGTCAATGGTCACATAGTCAACTAAAGCTCATGTAGTCAGTGGTCATCTAGTCAATTAAAGGTCATGTAGTCAATGGTTGTTTAGTCAGTGGTCATGTAGTCAATTAAAGGTCGTGTAGTCAATGGCCATGTAGTCAATGGCCATCTAGTCAATTAAAGGTCATGTAGTCAATGGTTGTTTAGTCAGTGGTCATCTAGTCAGTTAAAGGTCATGTAGTCAATGATCATGTAGTCAATGGCCATCTAGTCAATTAAAGGTCATCTAGTCCAAATGCCATGCAATGAACAGGGACAATGGTCTTCTTAATGGTCTTCTTGGTTTCTTTCCACCATGCAGTGATAGGAGTGAGTCCCAAAATTCATCTTTCTTCCTGATCTTATTTTCCATCAGGATGTAGGAGCTCGGATAACCACACACAGCCATCCTTGGTGCGGGATGGAGCTTGAGCTGGAGCTCTCAGCCCGCTCCCTTGCTCCTGCACAGTGGGATGCTGAGCAGCTCAGCAGTACTGCAGTGCTTAACAAGCAGAAATCGGCCGTGGTGCAGTGAGGGTTTTATGTAACGTGGGAGAATAGGGGAACCCAATGTCTAAGGAGGGAAAATTGCTTCTTCTATAATGACTGTTCCGCTGCTTAGTACAGAGTGGAATAATTAGGGTTTCTTTTCTCTTTAATTAGAAAATGGCAAACATAGATTAATCAATTACAAATGCCTCTTTATACTGCAGTGCACTGTAATTAACATTACTTAAATGTGTTAACAAAGTAGGAGGCCTGTATTTGTAAAGCAACTTCTTGCTGCTTTTTCTTTCCCCGGATTCCCAGCTTGCAACATGTCTGAACCTTTTCCGTTTTCCCTTTCTGCTCTCCCCCCCGTTCCTTCTGCAGAGATTTAGCAGCTCTCGATGGGATTTTCAAACCATTATGGACCACATAATGTTAACGAAATTGTGCTGTCCAAAACCCTTTTGGCTGAAGGAATTAACCTTCCTGGAGGGGGAGAAGTGGAATCTGCAAATTCGCTGGGGTCGCACACGACAATAGCAGAGTAAAAATCCAGGAAATACAATAACTTGATTCATTCCTTGTTTCTTAACACCACTGCCAAAAGCGTGATTAAGTCACAAAGAGTTCGATTTGGGACACTTAGGAACAAAACCCCGGCTCCATTGACATGGTCTATTTTCAGAGTACATGTAGTGCTTGTGCTCACTGCAACAGGCCGGCGTTTAATAGCCTTAAAAGCAACGGAGGGACAAAATTAGCAGAGGATGGAGCAGGGGAGGGTGAAGGGAGGGCTTTGGGATGGAAGCACACAAACAGCAGCACAGGAGGAAGGCAGGGGGCTGCTCACCTGCAGCTGAGGCCGGACAGCGCTGGGAGCAGCGCTCGTGGCTCCTCCATGCATTGCTGCCATCTATTGGGAGCAAGCGGCTTGCTCTCACCAAGACGTCCAACCCTGCTGAGATGTGCAACCCCACTGAGATGTCCAACCCCAGCCATGGTGAGTGCATCACCTCCTTGTTGTGGGATCTTCAAGGCTGTTGTGCTTTAGGGCATAGCCCTTCTGCACACACTGCTTATATCCCATCTCAGGATAGCCTATGATTCTATGACTCTATGATTCTGTGGTCTGTAAACAGTCCCATATTTCCTTTCTGGACTCCTAAGTGTTGGCATTGCTTCATCATATTCAGTTTTCTGATGCAGTAAGTATGGATACAGAGGAAGCATTTGAAAGCAATGCTGCTTAAAATTTGAATGCTCCAGAAAACCCTGACCCCTTGCACTGTTTCTGCATCGCTGTTTTGAATGAATTTTTAAGGAACAAACAAACCAACCAACCACATGGTGACCAGAAAGGACAAACCTGTGGCCCCAGGGATGAGAGCTGTGTGCACGTGGTGCGTGCTCTGGTTGAGAGCTTTGTGACTATCAGGTTTCTGTGGGTGGCTGCCTACTCCTTTCTTCTCTGCTGTAATTTAAAGACACTCAGCACCTTGGATCTGCCCCAAGATGAAATAGGTAGAGCAGGGAACGGTATCGCTCGCACGTTCATCACAGCACGAAGCCAATGGAAAAACAGGTTTTGCCATTATCTCATGTCTTTGTCCCAGTGAAGAATAAGGCACAGTTCAGTGTTTTCCACCCTACCTTGTGGGTGTGATGCAATGTATTGCTTTGCCTTGCAGTCATCCCTCCATCTCAGGTAGGTGGTGATGCAAATATGAGCATCCCCATTTGGCCAAGAGCATCCCCATCCTCATTCTCTACAGTCCCTGTCTCTTCCCTCAGACTGGCAACAGGTCAGCCCCTCTTGAGCAGCTCTTGGTGATGGCTGGTTGCAAGATGCTGTCATTTCGAGGGTGATGGGCACCGCATCAAATGAAACAGATGCTCCTTCCCAGCACAATCTCGCAGGGACTAGCCAAATATAGCAGCAGCATTCTGCTCTCTTGCAAAGCAGCTCCATTCAAATTCACAGCTGGTGTGTTTCTACCTCCCATATAGCCATGCAGCTCCTCCAAGCCCCTCTCACTTGTGCATGAAGGATATGCTCCAGATCCACTCTGTTGAAGGGGAGAGGGCAATGTGTCATATAGTTTATCTGCATCACTTGGATCCCTTAAGAAATATTGCATGAAAGCAGAGTTTGTTGCATCCCACCTGTGTTTTGTCCTTTGTTGGCACATTTCCTTAAGACTTCAGATAAAAAATGAAAAGGGCTTTTATGTTTTATTTCTAAACCTTCTAGAAGCGATTAGGTGAAAAGCGCTCTGCCTTTAATAAGCTGCACGTGCACCACTCAGTGGCCTGACTGCCAAAACCTGCCCTGCCCAAGAGGGAGAACACGTGCAGCCGTGCACAGAAGGACCTTTCACACTGTGAGCATCATCCAGTGAAGGATGAGGGCCCTCCGGATCCCAAAGTTTGATGGAAAGCAGGACCCTCTGTCAGGGGGGGCCCTTGGGAAGTGCTTTTCTTGGTGCTCAGCCTTCACCCAGCTACCCAAGAAACGAGCCCGATTGATTCCTGCATTCTTTCTCTTTCAAAGTTGGAGATGCAGCTGATGAGGGTGCTTGCTATCAAGTACGTGGTTTCAATTTGGGATGCTGCTGGCCCTCCTCCCGGGAAGGATGCTTTGAACTGAAGCAGTGGCATGTGGCTCACCACAGCTCTGCTGACACAGGAGGCGCGGAGCCTTTGAGAGCTGCCTCCCTGCTCCTTTCATGCCGTTATGTTGTGCGGAAGCCGGGACCACAGCAACGCTCTGGGTGGGAGGCTGAAGAGCTGTCTCTCCTCCTAGATGTTGGCTGGCTCAGAACAAAAGAGCATGTGGGAGGGGTTGCATCTTATATGCTCGAGGATGCGAAGGCAAACAGCTTTGTTAGAACGTCACCAAAGATGATTTTGGAATTGATAAGGATGAAGCAGCTGATGCTTCACAGAGCAGTGAGCAGCACTTTAAGGAGGGCGAAGGGGAAGGAGACCGAAGTTGGGATGGCAGAGTGCTGGGAGAAAGGGCATGCAGTGATTACATGGAAGTGGGGCTGTGGGGTTCTGTTTGTGCCTCTAGGAATGGATTTTGGTCAGTGGGTGAGCAGTCATGGAGCAGAATGCTCGGATCCTCATTGAGTTCTGGTCACAGCTATGCATCAGTTTTCGCCTCCGTAGAGTATGGACATAAGGGTCTCCTTGAAAAAAGTTTTGTGAAACTTCATTCATGAAATATATTCAACAGTGCTGAGGAGAGGAGAATCGTAGAATCACTGAGGTTGGGAAAGACCTCAGTGTCACTAACCACGTCCCTCAATGCCACATCTCCACCATTCCTGACCAGCTCCATGGACGGTGACTCCACCACCTCCCTGGGCAGCTGTGCCAATACATCACCACTCTTTTGGAGATACTGACCTCTTTATTTCTTGTCTTCCCCACTGTGTGGTTAAGGTTAACCTGGCTTGTATTTATCCCCTTGGAAATAATAAGGCACACTGAATCAGCACTTGAATGCAAATAGGGTAAAATCAAATTCTATTGCGTGTTCAGCAGAACCATGTGCTTACCATATCACATAGCTTATGTATGTTTATTTCTCAATAGCAACTGTCCATCACAGAGTGCATTTATGTAATAACTTAGTTGAAAGTGAGTTATTCTCAGAGAGCTTAACTTTGCAGTGATGAGTGCTTTCAATTTCCTGGAAGTATATTCAGTGCAGTAACTTCTGCTTGGGCCTCTTTTATTTAAAAAAATATTGCAGATAAGATCTCTCAAAGACGCATTTTAAACCTCTGATATATGAGAAGGGCTGTGTCTGAGCAGCATAACCTGGGAAATGACAATTGCTTTTTCTGAGTGAGGGTACAAGGGCACTCTGCTGCAGGCACGCTGAACTAAAAATCTGTATGTTTCTTAAACAGGAATCATTTACTAAAGAAATAACTTGCAACTAACAAACATAAATAGACTTGCACATAGCTTGAGTTCCAGCTTTGTCTTCTTTGTTTACCAGGAATTTGTCAGACAACTGTCTAGGGCTCTAATATAACCCATAGAGGCTTCAGGCAGCTACATAATATATTGCAAGAAAAACTTTATGCAAGGCATCTCTTGCCCAGAAATTCACAGCCTGTTCTGGTGCTTCTTGTTTCTAACCATAACCATGCTGAAAAATTCTCCCTAACGTGCAAAAAATTAGTGTGCTAACTGCTTTCTGACACTAATAGGTCGCTTGGGGAATAGGTCACCTGGAGAATACCCAACACAGCAGTGTGTCACCGAATGTCAATGTGAAGATTTTAATTCTGATGAGGACACCTGTGCCCACGTCCTGTGGAATCCATAGAATCACAGGTTGGAAAAGAGCTCTAAGAGCCCCAAGTCTAAACGTTGACCCATCACCATGCCCGTAGAATCATGAGAGTTGGAAAAGACCTTCAACTACACCAAGTCCAACCGTCAACCCATCCTCACCATGCCCACTCATAGAATGATGGAATCATTAAGGTTGGAAAAGACCTCCAAGATCCCCAGGTCCAACCTCAACCCATCGCAACCCATCCCCACTGACCACATCCCTCAGTGCCACATCTCCATGGTTCTTGAACGCCTCCAGGGACAGCAACTCTACCCCCTGCCTTCACCTGGGCAGCCTGTGCCAATGCATCACCACTCTTTCAGAGCAGAACTTTTTCCTAATGCACAGTCTAGGTATGAGGATAAGTTTTACTGCAGCACCCACTCCATCCATCCAAAGACGAACGATGGCTTTTGCCTTCTGCCATGCAGATGAAGACCCTACGGATGAATTTGGGAAGGGAACAGGGTTGTCTGGATGCTGGAGCTGGTGCTGCCTTTTCAGACAGAAAAGTGTAAAAGAAAAAAAAAAAAGAAGAAGAAAAGAAAAGAAAAAAAGTGCAGCTCTATTCAGCCTTTTTAATGAGAAAGCTGAGGCCGCCGGGGGGATGGGAAGGCAGGCACAAGTCTGGCAAATCCTTTGAAGAGTTTGGACCAGCGACTGAAATGTATTTAACTGTTAGATATGAAACTCCAGCCTTTCTCCCCCCACCCCCCCCTTTTCAATTAACAGTTGGTCCCCAGGCTAACAGCCTGCTGATTCACTCACACGGCCATACAGCTGATGCTTCATAAAGTCTCTGTGTTAATCTAATCCCTAAATAGCTCTGGTCTCCATCACAGTCACAGCGGCGATTTCGGTTCCAAATTGTAATTTTATTCTCGTTGCCTCTGAAAAGTCAATAGGTTCCTGGAGGCGTTGCCTGCCCGTCGGATGGAAAAGGGCTATTGTACACCCAATTTAACATGCCCTTCGGTATGGACAGGGCATGACCCAAAGCTGCAGAAGTCAGGGAGGCTTTCCGAGATCTCAGAGTGGGCTTTTGGAGCAGGGCTGTCTCAGGCTATTCTCAGTTTCTGTCTATATATTTAGATGGGATTCTGTGCCTGTATTAGGGCCTTCCACTGCTTCTCATAACCAGAGTAGCTGAGCAACTCTGCATTCTTTGCATCCTTGCCCAAATTTGCACTTTTATTCCCGGAAGCCACGCTGAAGTGCAGAGCTGGTGTGAAGGGAATGAGTTTGCAGATTTTGCTGTGAGCTGGCTGCCTGGTGGCATTGTACACTAAAATAACCAAAACTCCAGCCTATTTTTAGAACTAGAGCATTCTCAAAAGCTTCCTGCCTTCATAATTTTTTTTCCCCCTATTGTTCACTACTTTGGGCTGCACTGTTGCTCCAGGCTTAGCCCCAAAAGCATAACTGCCCCAAAGAAGGGCTTTTTGGTTTCTCCGACATGGGCTCTTGTATTACATCGTTGCACCCACAGCACTTCTCGCTGTCTGATAATTGCTGCTAATCAGCTAGTATCCATTGCAGAGCTTTAGGAGATCTTTTCTACCTTGGATCCAGGTGTGGTATTTCATCATACCATAGAATTAATGGGGTTGGAAAAGACAGCTAAGATCACCAAGTCCATCTAACCCATCCCCACCATGCACGCTAACCGTGTCCCTCAGTGCCACGTCCCCACGGTTCCTGAACACCTCCAGGGAAGGTGACTCCACCCGAACTCCGATTTCACAGCAAAACCTTTCTTCTTGCCTGCAGTTTCTGGAAAAGATTAGAGCGATTTTCACAAACTGCTCCTTTTTTTTCTCTGATTAATGCTATCTGGTAAGCATAGCTTTGAAAACCCTTAAAATAATACCTGCAATAAGCTCTCATCCACCGCCGGGAGTTCTCCATAAGAAGAAATGATCTCAGGTGGGAAGTCAGGAGCTTTCTGCTGCAAGACTGATAAAAGCTCATCAAAGATTTGGTGAGCTCTTTGGGTTAGCTGTTCAGTAGGATACAATGGTCACCACAGAATGCTTCTCTGGATCTGGGGCCTACTGGCTATTAATCAAAGCTTCTTCTATGACTCCATGACGTTGTAGACCCATTGTAGACCCATCCTGTAGACAGTTCCATCACACGTCATAACATCATTTATCTGCAACGTTGGAGATTTCAAAGAATTGCCACCAGCTTGAAAGCAATGAAGTGAAGGATGGGGAGTACTTGGGAGGGAGGGAGAGTAAAATTCCACCAACAAACTGGCAAAAAGGTGGAAGGAGGAGGATAAAATTGGTCGAGTCTATCCAGTCATTAACCCACCCTTCTGAACAGCAAAGGTTGGTTTCCAGTTTTCACAGCCTTTGTCCATCCGTGTCTTGAATATCACTAGAGATTAAGCTTCAGATTACGTGTGCAGCGTGTCCGGCCAGGTCTTAAATATTTAGAACTGAGGTGAGCTGTTGGTGAGTGGCTGGATGGTGCCGTGGTGCACGCGGGGTGGTGGTGGCCTGGTGACACCCAGCAGGTCCTGTCAGTGGGAAGGCAGCTGGCAGGAAACGGGCCCCTTCCTCAGGGTATGAAGAAATATTTCCTTGAGCACAGGGATTAACAAAGCCTGGTTTCCCACAGATTTGTGTTGTGTGGGCAATTGTTAATTGCTAGTGAAGCTTTTCCCACAACTGGGGCTTTTGACATCTTCTTTCTCCTTTCCCCCGTGTTTCCCCTGCAGCTCCTCTATCCAGCATGGGGTGCTCAGATTCTGTAGGTTGGGAGTGGGGTGGTTTGTAGGGTTGTCTTCCAACAGCTATCCTTGCTTGCAACTTATTTTCCCCAAATTTGGGGTGGTGGGGGCCTCTATCATACACAGCTGAAAGTGCCCAGGGAATTGAAATGATCAGAAATGTGCACACGCCCATATCCATATGCATTGTTTGTAGAAATGTCACCTTGTTAAATCAGGCTAAAATTTCCAAGGATGGATTTGAAAATCATGGCAGGCTTTATGAACTTAATTGGTTTTTCATCAACTTAGTGGGTTGGGGAGTTTTCCTTCTTTTTCATTTTATTTTTAGGGGGAGTGTTGGTTTTTTTTGTTTGGGTTTTTTTGCCCTTTCGTTTTCTAAAGAGCCCTATAGTGATGCTTGGAATGAAAAACATGCAAGATAAAATTCTGCTCATCTTGAAACGAGGATTGTGGGCATTATCGTGGCTCATTCAGCGCAGGCAGAGCAGGACCAACATCCTGATTTATTTGTTTTATGCTCTAGCTGAGATGTTGATTGCTTGATATTCACCATCCGCTTGTGTATCAGTGCCTGTATCAGTTTCCCAGCTCTTTCATGGGGATAAAAGAACTCCTTTGTTCTATTTAGAATTAAAACTGAGCTAAGACAGTGGCGTTTCCCAGAAAAACACCCTCAGCTTTAGGTGTTTGTGATGGACAAAGCTGCTGCTTTGCTGGCGGATGTCAACGAGAAATCCCAGCCAAATTCTTCCATGTGCTGGCATGAACCGGGGCAAACTCCCAGTTCATATAAGGCCTTTAAATGCGTATTCCTATGGCTGAGCACCAGATAAGTGACAATTAGAAAAGACAATCAATTTGTGGCTGCTCTGGTTTTAGTTCCCATCTGATGCAACGGCAATCTGGAAGACAAATCTTAATTTAGGACTACAAAGGGATTGTTCTCTCAGAAGATAACGTGCTGCAGTCCGGGCTGTTATCTTCCGTGCAAATTGATTGTCCTATTTAGTGATGTCTCAGTGTTCCCATCGCTGGTTCAGGAGTTGGTTTGATGCCGAAATGGGCACCGCGGTGCTGCTGGGGATGAAGCCTTTGTGCTGCTGGATGGCTTCTGCAGGATGGTTCAGCATCCCTGAGCAGAGGGACAATGGGGGAAAAGTGAACTGAAGCCATAAATGTGATCCTTTAGGAAATGGGTAGAGGTGACACTACCAATGTCCCCCTTGCAGGTAGGGGACATCCTCAGATCTTTTCCCTCATTGTTACCCTTGAGCATCCTTTATCCTTTTCCCTTCCATTTGATCTGCTCTTCAGGTTCCACTTTCTTTTAGGACTCATCCATCCGCTCGGTAGCACCTTCTCCAGGCTGGAGCAGGTTCTCTGACTAAGCTAAAAATTCAGGTTCTTCCCTGCTTTGCTGGTGACTGCAGAAAGCTCCAAGCAGCTGTCAGATATTTATGCAAGCCCTTTTCCTCTTCTATTTTAAGTTCAGTTTTGATCAAAAAAAGAGGATGGGGGAGAGATGGGAAGAAAAAAAAAAAAAAAAGGAATCTGCTTGGAAACCACAGTGCATTACTCAGAGCTCCCTGCTTCTCTTTCCTGCTTGCTGGGTGTGAGGTGCCATGATAAAACACTGCTGGAACTGAACCTGCCCACAGGGATGAAGACAGGGGGCTGGGGATGCCCCCTGGTGGGTTGGTGGTTGGACTGGATGATCTTTGTGGTCTTTTTCAAACTTGGTAGTTCTATGATTCTGTGGGGATGGTGGCGATGGGTTGACAGTTGGACTCAGTGATCTCAGTGGTCTCTTCCAACATGAATGACTGTATGATTCAAAGCCAGCTTACTTCTGACATAGCCCAGCCCTTCTCGCTGCCCAGTTTGAGTGCTGAGTTCATCATCATCTCCCTTGGAGGCCAACCCAAGAACTTCAGCCAGGCGATGCGCAGCTCTTTGCAGCCCTACTTATTTAGCAATGTTCAGGGTTTGCCATCCAAAGCAGCAGATGGGGAGGATTGTAGGCACTGCAGGCAGAGCAGGGTTGGGAACAAGCTGTGTTTCTGCTTGGATTTAACCTCCTGGGTGAACAGGGGTTATGCTGTGTTCAGGACTTTGCATGGCAATGGGGGAATTCAGGGCAAAGCAGTCCAGATCCTCTCTCTGCGTGGTTTTGGGAGGAAAGAGGAGGATGGTGCTGCCTTTTCCCTGAGGTGGCTTAACAAGTGTTAAATGGTGAATCATAACACTGTGGAATCACTAAGGTTGGAAAAGGCCATTAAGATCATCAAGTCCAACCGTTAACCCATCCCTACTGTTCCCGTAGAATCATAGACCTATTAGGGTTGGAAGAGGCCTCCAAGATCATCAAATCCAACTGTCACTCGTGCCTACTAAACCATGTCCCTCCATGGGCAACGAGATGCCATCATTGGGACTGAATTCACGTTGGGTGGGGATATAGGGGGTGTCTTTTTCTGAGACCATCTCTGAGCTGATGGTTTTACCATCAGCCCTAAAAGGAGCAGAATTTATTGCTTGTGTGGAACCTCAGGGAAAATATGGAAAACCTTGCTGGTTTTCATCTGGGACAAGGAACATCCAGCAGTCTGTGCTCTGATGAGCCCCAAATCCAGGAGGACCTCCAGCCCGTAGGGTTGCATTGGCTGCTAGTCAACCCCTGGCACAGAGATCGGGGCCGTAATCCCCATAAGGGGCTTTCCCATTTGCTTCTATATGTTTTGAATTATGTTCTACTCACTCATCTCCCCCTTACTTAACAAGCACTGTGTTCTTTAGGGCTTAGCAATTAATGGTTTTTCCATGAGAATAATTTTTCTAGCTTCTGAAAAAATCATGGGGAAAGAATGATTCCCATGTTAAATGCTCTTGTCAGTAGAGTAACCAGCGTGTTTAATATATCAACTTTAGGATCTGTAACTTGTTACAGTAATAAAAACTACAAAATGACACTCTTGCAAAACAAATTCCAGTAACTATTGACTAGAAAAGTTTCAAGAGACTTTCTCAAGAGCAAAGTGAGAATGCTGCCATGTCATTCCCCCCTTTTTTTTTCCCCCTATTTTTTAAAAAGCTGTTGTGCAAATTGAAATGTATATTGCTGGCTGACTCCTGCCTGCCTCATTTCACACCTCGTGCTGAGGACACCCTGCAAGAGGCCGAGCAGGGATTGCTCCTGCCTGCCTGTAACCAGGAGAGAGATCTTCCCAAGGATCATGCAGAAAAAGCAATTTCATGATTCATGAAGGCTCTGGCCATAGATCTTGCAAAGAAATGCTTGGCAGCTTTAGAGAATAGCTGGGTTTATTTTAACCTTTAAGAATGACACCAATTTCACAGCTGTTAATGCTATGTGGCTCCTACGCTTTCCAATGCAAATTGCACATGAAGGGCTAATACATTTTGATGAAAGGGGGGGGGGTGAGGCAGAATCTCCATATTAATGTGCCAATATCTTTGTTCTGAAGTGTTTAATTTTATGCTTTAATGAGAGATCCTCTTTCTGGTTAAGGCAAGCCTTTGCAAGAAACTATTTGGATATTTGCTGGCGTCATCAGGCTGTGGAGCAGGGAGGGGGAAGGACCTATGGTGAGGTTTGGGGCAGAATGGGGGGTTCCATGGAGACGTGGGGGTCCCTAGAATCAGGGTTAGGATTAACTCTTGCTGCAGCCAAAGGAATTGTGAATTTGTGCTCAAGAGAGGAAAGAGAACATGAAGGGCTGGAAGGATTGCACTAACTCAGAATTCTCTCTAAGCTGGTGGCCATGGACCTTTGTTAAGAGTGGAGGAAAGCTGTCTGCAGTGCCCTCAGGGGGTTGGTTTTACCTTCCATTGAGGGGTACTGCCAATGGCCAAATCACAGCCAGGTACTGCGAATTGAGTGCTGAAAGTTCTTAATCTCTAATGCATAGTGCACATCCAGGCTTAATCAAAATCCCATTGAAACAGGCAGTCAGGATTTAGAGAATGGGATTACAAGTAATGCTGGGTTATTATTATTAATCGCTTTTCATCGTACCTACTGCATTTACAAGATATAAAACAAGCCTAGCAGAGATATACTAAAATACGTAATTGCTTTTATTAAAAAAATCAAATTGTGTGGAGTGAATAAATCATGCAGTACAGCAACATGAGAACACCTTCAGCTCGCTTTAACAATTAACTCAAATGCAGCACAAGACAATAGTTGCAACCTTGTTTTGGGCATTAAGCAATTGTACATTAAACATGCAGCGGTCACGACCCAATTAAACCTGTTCTGACTTTTTGCATATAAACCAGCGTTATTAAATCCCTTTTGTTTAGCAGGAAAATGGTGAGCAGGTTTTTTTGTTGTTGTTCTCCTTGCTGCCAGGTTTATGGAGCGAAGGCCAACGAGACGGCTCCCAGTGGCTTTGTTGGGGCAGACACCCAGGTAACTCAACTTGCATCCTGCCTCTTGGAACAAGTTCTGACATCACCGACTCCGGTGCAGCCGGGGTTATTCATTTGGGCTAAGCAGATTAAAAGGTTCTGCTTAGCCTCTCCCTTACTTTGCTTTTATACTGTCCGTGTAATTGAAGCTACTCCTGGTTTATAACTCCGCAACGAAGAATCGCATCCAGACAGCATGCAGTGACGCATCAGAAGGATGGCGCAGATGAAGGGCGAATATTGAATTCGGCGGTTAGCCTAATGTGCACCTGTTGAGGAGCTGGTCTGGCAAGATGTGCACGGGTGGCTGGCGAGCTGTCAAGGCCCGGGGTTTGCTCCTTTCCCATGAGGTTCAGTGCACAGAATCACAGAATCATTTAGTTCGGAGAAGACCTTCCAGATCATTTCATCCAACCATCAGCTTGAGCTGGACTCGGTAAGTCTCCAGTGAGACTCCAGCCATCAACATGAGTTGGACTCAATAGGTCTCCAGTGAGACTCCAACCACCAACTTGAGTTGATGGCCGGAATGGGGAAAAAAAAAAGAAACCACAACAAAATTGGGTGCTGTGGAGTTGAGTTTTTCACCAAAATGCCTAGTTTGGGTTGTTGGGTTTTTTTTGCCTCGTTTTGGTCACCAAAGAGATGGGGAGCCCAACTGGTGGTGACTCAACTGAGTTGATGATTGCAGTCTCACTGTAGACCCACTGAGTGTCATCACTAAACCATGTCCACTAGTGCCACGTACACACCTCTCTTAAATACCTCCAGGGATGGGGACTCTACCGCTTCCCTAGGAAGGCCATCCCAATGCTTGATCACCATCTCCATTGGGAAATTCCTCCTAATGATCCAATCCAAACCAGAAGGACGCATGCTCAACGCAGCACGATGCAGCTCCGCAGCCGTCCCCTGGAGCACCATAACCGAGCCGTCTGCCGGCCGAGCCGCGAGGAAAGGGTGGGGTGGCTGTGGACGTGTGTGCCAAAGTGTCGCCGCGCTGTTCACTGGGAAGCAGCCGACGTGCGGGGCCGACGCAGCCGAGCGTGGATAACTCCCGAGGTGCTGCAGTTGCTCACGTCCCTCCGGAGAGCAGCGAATGCAACGGGTCCGGGCTGGGGAGGGGGCTGAAAGGTGGGCAGGCATCGAGTTACACAAAGGCAGCTGAGCACAAAAGGGGGGCGAGGGGGATGATTGGCTTTGGGCCCCCCTCTTTTATTCGTCGTCTTTCGCTCTTCTCCCCCCTCCCGCCTTTGTGTTTCTTTGTGAGGTTGGACAAAAATCATAACACCTTGGGAATAGGGGAACGGCGGTACAATGGAGCGTACTGTTCGATTTAATGGGATCTCTTGAATGGGAACGGCACGAAGGGGCTGCTTTGCTCAGGACTAACAGTGCCCTTTCCCCCCCCCCCCCCCCCCCCACACACACCCCCCCTTAAATGTATCAGGCAGAAAACAAAGGTTTGGAACAGGAATCCTTCTGCTCTGGGGCAGCATTTATCCTGAAGGGGAGAGGAAGGAGGAAACCCTTCCAGCAGGTTACGCTGAGCCTTTAGAAATGCTGACTCAGACCTTTATAATTATAATATTTATTTTTATCATTATTTTGAGGGGCTTTTTCTCTCCTGGTGGCATTTCTCAGATCTGGGCCATTTATTAATAGGAGGAAGGAAGACTTTTAGGGAACATGTTCTTCCATAAAAAATATTCCACATTTAAATATTCCATAATAGATACTCTTCGTGTGTCCCTAAGTCTTCTTGGAGCTCAGAGTACAAGAGAGAAGCCAATCCCCATTGGCAAAATGGAAGTTTCATGGGGATTTCTAATCCTCATTGCCCTCAGTATGCAAAATAACCAATGCAAATGCACTCTGGTATTAAAAGACACAAATAATTTTCTAGTACAGCAACTCAGTGTGGGTCCTTCAGTCCCAAATTTATTTTCCAGCTTTCTTAAAGCAGTAGGAAAGGAGCTGCCTTCATAGGCTGGAGGTCTGAGCAAGTTTTTCTGCGTATTGTAGTGCTTGTTGCCATTACATTTCATCTCTTTTTATTCCTATTCATCGTCAGAATGGGTTGCTTTGAGAATCTACAGCAGGTACAAACTCTATAGCATGTATAGCCCTAAAGGAGTCAATCAACCCTGTAATAATGATAGGAGAAAGGACAGAAAATGTATCGGAAGTATTATGGGATCTATAGGAACTCTTTCGTAGCTTGGACTCCAATCGGGATGCATACGTGCTTGCATACGTATCTGTTTTGCTTTGCAAACTATTCCAGTTCAGATCAAAACACTGAAAAAGACCAGGAGGAATGTTCACCTTGGGGGTGAAGGGGTGGAGGAATCGGGCTTTGAATTTGAAATTCAATTTTGTGGAAAATGCAATGCTTCCACTCCAAATAGGACTTAGATAGGGTGGTGATTCATCCCCCATTGAAGTCAATGCCAGAGTTGCTTTTGATTTAATCAGAATCAAACCCCATGGGATTATTCTCACTTGCAAACTGGACTGGTCCTATTAAACAGAGAAACCACAGTGCTTTTGCAGGGCTGGTTTTTGTTGGTTCCTCCCTCCCCCCCCCCCCTTTTTTTTTTTTATTTTTATTTAATGAAATTGGCTCAGTGTCACAACGCTGAGCCGAAACCTGAAACCCTTCTGTTTCAGTGCCTTTGGAGCACTCTTGGAACATCTGGCCCAGCTGTTATTTTGACCCCAAGGCAGCAGCACAACGTCGCTCCCGCTCCTATTCCAACTGGAGCTGACACCAACAATGTCACCAGTGCGTGGAGCCAGAGTGGTCCCATTGTCACGGGCAGAGCTGTCAAACCCAGGCTTTTCCTTTCTGCTCCTTCCTTATTGGCTTTTCCATTGAGCCGCTCATAAACCTGAATGAATGAATGAGACAAAGGGTTTTTGCACCTCCACTCAAGGCAGGTTTGTCAGCTCCTCTGAGCTGAATGTGACTTCTATGCATGGATGCATGTAGGAATCTGTTGGATCTGTGTCACTGCCATTGTAGAGATGAGAGTATTTCGTCTCTTCTCTGAACAGCAATAGCTGATATCCAAATCCCTTCATTTACTCAAAGTGGATGGAATTTGTGACTTTTTATCTATAAATCTGTCTCCGAGCACCTTCAGGATTTCTTTTCAGCCCGACTGCTGCTCATACCTTCATCCCTTAAGTACTCAGAGCCTTAAATTGTCTCTGTTATAGGATAATCAGCTCTGTCGTGTGCTAATCCTCATTATGTGCCCATTAAAACGAAGCCTAACTCAGGCACCAGGCTGCCTCCTCCCGTTATGAAATCAGAAGAACAGACTTGAGTGAGGGGGGAGGAAAGCCACCAAACACCCCCAACATCCTTTCACTTAGAAGCAGGAATA
Source organism: Gallus gallus (assembly GCF_016699485.2). Lineage (NCBI taxonomy): Eukaryota > Metazoa > Chordata > Aves > Galliformes > Phasianidae > Gallus > Gallus gallus. The sequence goes on from NC_052553.1 coordinate 1,196,642, forward strand.
GCACTATAGGATCGTGCCGAGGTCTGAGCTGAACGCGTGATTTTATTAACATAATTGTCTGAGATAAGGAACGCTGTGCACGGGGAGCAGGGTTTGGGGTATTTGCATGTGCCTACGTGAGCCACGGGGGGTGTGGGGTTGGGGTGAGCACACAGCACTGGGCGATGCCGTTCCCTACACCCATGGACCCGGCTGTGCCATGGGGCTGCCCAGAGCCCCCTCCCTCCTTCTTTCCATGGGATCGCTGCGAACAGATGGGAAAATATCTTTCCTTAAAGGGCAGGTGACTTTTTAGGAGGGGGGGAAGATTTCGGGCCGCGCTGTCATTTCCTTGAGCTCAATCCTCCATGGGAAGCGCCCTCCCCTCCCCCCCCCCCCGCCCCCCCCACCCCCTTTTCCCCTTTCCCACCGATGAACTTTTTGATGCTTGTTGTTTGGCAGGTACTTTTAATGGGCTGGAAAATATTCTTCCTGTGAAGTTGCAGTTTTCGGAGGGCTTTGAATGAGTCCACTCTGCCATTGGCTCTGCCCAACGCCTCGCGATTGGCTCGGCAGCCCGCGGGGGACCGATAAGGGCGGCTATAAAAGCCCTCAGCACTGCTCCCGGTCCCCCATTGAGCACAGCCGGAGGGGTCACCACGCATTGCCGGGCAGCGGTCCCCAACCCCGGGCGCGCTCCTTGCATTCCCATCCAGCTCCACATCTTTGCTCGAGCCGGAGTGGAAGAACACATACACCAAAAAAAAAAAAAAAAAAAAAGCAAAGCCAAAAAGCCACACTTAGCGGAAACTTGTCAGAGAATGCTCCTAAAGTCTGGTTTGCTGCTGCTGCTGGTGATCAGTGCGTCCGCGTCCTACGAAGCTGAACAGAATGACTCTGTGAGCCCCAGGAAGCCCAGGGTTGCAGCCCAGAACTCAGGTAACAGCCAGAAGGAGGGCTCCGAGCCTCAGCCCCGATGGGTTCCACTGTTTCAGATGTGTCTCCTGCTGATTTTTCTTTTTATCTTTTCCTCTTTTTTTTTTTTTTTTTTTGCGTTTTTTTTTTTCCGTATAAACTGGTAGGAGCAAGCATTAACGTAAGGGGTTGGTTGAGGATGGTGTTGGTGCATAGCTTCTTTCAGAGCTGGGTCAGGAACCAGTGTGTGCTCTGCTTGCAGGATGTAATTCATTCTCTCTCCTCCTCCCCCATCTACTAAATGAGTTCTGTGCACTTTTCCCCCTTCTGCTTGCATGTATCTCTCCCTTCTCCCATCGCAGTTCTACTTTGGCGTTAAATCCACAGAACCTTCTGAGTTGGAAGGGACCCTTAAAGGTCATCCAGCCCAACTCCCCTGCAGTGAAATTCTTTGCTTTTTAGGAAGTTGATAAAAATCCGTGGAAATTTGGCTGAACCATTGTTCTGCCAAACATCTGTCTGCTCAGAGAGGGGGGGAGATGTGTGACTTTGAAGAATGCAGTAACCTAGAAACTGTCCGCCGCGAGCATTCATTTCCACAAGCTGATTGCTATCAGTTAGATGGTACTGTAAAAAATACGTTTGTGACATTTAGCAAAGTTGCTTTTACAATAGATAAAAAAAAAAATTGCTGGCAAGTCAGCACTGGAGTCTCCACTTTGAGCACTATAGATGCTTAGATAAGTTGGACACATTGTCTTGAACAATGGAAATTAAAAATCTGTCTTCTAAGTATACTGAAAAGATATTATGTCTCTAATTTGGAGCTCATTAACAGATGTCTTATTTTAGATCTGCAAGGCTCTGCAGCATTATACTAGGGTGTTTGCTCAATTTCCTTTTGTATTTGGTTGCTATAGAAACATAGGGTCTCACTATTGCACTGTGCCTAAAACAATAAAAGCTTAATGCATACTAAGTCTGCTGAAAGCAAAGTTATAATTTGAACCTGTGGAAGCATAATTATGGGAATGACTTGTGAGGTTATGAACTGGGAAGAGGATGATCTTACCAAATATTTCTCCCTTCAGGCATGTAAGCAGCAGCAGAGCGTGAGGAGGGGTTAATTGGGTGATTTTTGTTAATTTTATGTTCTCCTACTTATGAGATACATCTTTAGGCTACAACTTAGTTCTGTGTAAGGTGTGCCCTCTTCCACTAAATGCAAACCCTCACTTTTCCCACACCTAGGATCTCGATGGGAGACTCTGGGTTTGCATTTCTTCCTAAAGAATGTCTCGTAACATGATCTGCGAAAGTAATGAATATGCCTTGCACAGACACATAAGGGGACAGATGTTCAGTTTACCAAAAAAGGTTAATCCCTACTAACTTCGGGGCAATCATGTGGCAATACTGCTGATTCATTGTTAAAATGCACACTATCTGCACTGAAAAAGATGGGATGACATGGATATCCCTCTGCACAGACTGGCTCCTGCCTCACAGATGTTAATTATGCATGGTCATCTCCATTGCCTTAACTTTCTGTGCCCACATGTCGCTTCTCTGTGCAAATCTTCAGCTGCATAACCTTTCTTGGCTACACTTTGGGTACCATATTAGCACCAAGCTCCTTGTTCAAGTCCTTTGTAGTACTGAAAATTAACACATCCAGGGCATTGGAAGTAGATGATCTTTAAGGTCCTGTCCAACCCAGCCAGTCCTACAGCTCTCTGATCATTAAAGTCCCTTCCAACTCAATCACTGTACGATTCTATGGTGACCCTAGGGATGAGCTCACAGGGCCATTCTCCTTGCTGCTTCCTTGTCCACAGGAGCTCTGAGTAATGCTATAGGCACACACCGTGAGAATTAGGTTGGGATGGACCTCCGAGTCTCCATCTACCCAAAGACTGACAGCTCCCACCTCTCTTTTAATCCAGAATAACCTGCTTAATGTTTCAGTAGTTGAAGGTAGTTCCACGATTTCTGTCATTAACTCACTTTGCAGAGCCTTTTGCCTCTCTTTGTCCCCTCTCCATCCATCCCAAGGAACAGTTGGCCAACAGTTGGGCATGACACGGCCCACAGCTTGGTACTGCAGGGGGTGATGGGCACTAACGTTGTGCCTCTCTCCGCAGCCGAGGTGGTTCGCTGCCTGAACAGTGCCCTCCAGGTGGGCTGCGGGGCCTTTGCCTGCCTGGAGAACTCCACGTGCGACACGGACGGAATGTACGACATCTGCAAGTCCTTCCTCTACAGCGCTGCTAAATTTGACACTCAGGTATGGGTACGCCTTCATTTCTCTTTCCTCTGTGCAGGCTTAACCCTTCCTTTCTTGCAGTTCCTTTCTTGCAGTTCTTCTTGGCCGCTCCTCTGAACCACAGCATTGGGTTTTGGCCGCAAGCGCATCCTTCAGGGCTATTTTCTGCAGTACATTTTCCACATACTGTACTCTATGTGTGAGGACTTGGCAGGGAGCGTTGAGTGGGGCGGAGAGCGAAGTTTCCTCTTCAGGAGGAAATATAAACGCTCTTCGAACAAAGTGAGTCTTCTGACTGTGGGACCTGGCACGGGGCTGGGGTTTGAATTGGAAGTCTGCAGGCCTGGGAACGCACGGCCAGATCAGCCCCTCCAGAGCTGCAGAAGGATAAATAGGAGAATATCACAGCTCTATGGTTCTGCCAAAGGTCCTTTTCCATCATTTTCATCCCCAAATGTACATGCTCCCATGTGTCCAGCCCCTGGTATACAGAGTGGAAGGCGGGATTAGGTCCATCCCTGGTGCTGCTAGTCCCAGTGCTGTGGGCTGCTCACACCAATGCTCTCATTGCTTAAAGCTGTTGGGAACAGGAGCTCGCAGTTCTGCCTCCTAACTACACTGCAATAATAGTGAGCACTTGTGGTCCAGCTCCCTGTCACTCTTAGTAAGAGGCCTCCAGCAGGTCTGTAATTGCAGGAAGGGTAATTAATAGCAGCCAGCCATAGCAGAGCATCTGTTATTACACCCCTTCCTATGAAATCTGTTGCATTTTAAGGATTTTCTTCTGTTTGCAGGGAAAAGCTTTTGTGAAAGAAAGCTTGAAATGCATCGCCAATGGAGTCACATCCAAGGTGTTCCTTGCCATCCGGAGGTGCTCCACATTCCAAAGAATGATCTCCGAAGTGCAGGAGGAGTGCTACAGCAAGCTGGACATGTGCGGCATTGCGAAGCGGAATCCCGAAGCCATCACGGAGGTCGTGCAGCTCCCAAATCAGTTCTCAAACCGGTATGTGGCTGGAATGCAACACAAATCCAACATGAAAATCCAGTTGGAACTGGATGGTCTTTAAGGTCCCTTCCAACCCATCCCACCCTATGGTTCTATGATCTTTAAGGTCCCTTCCAACCCATCCCATCCTATGGTTCTATGGTCTTTAAGGTCCCTTCCAACCCATCCCACCCTATGGTTCTATGATCTTTAAGGTCCCTTCCAACCCATCCCATCCTATGGTTCTATGATCTTTAAGGTCCCTTCCAACCCATCCCACCCTATGGTTCTATAATCTTTGAGGTCCCTTCCAATCCAACCCATCACATGATCCAACACGAAAATGGGAAGCGTAGCGAAAGTCAACTTGATTCCTCACCTTTCTAACTTCTTATGAGCCTTAATGCAGCTCAGCCTCTGTAATGCTGTGCCTTTTCAAATCCTTGTTAATTTTTACCAGCATTCTTCTGATTCTCTTTTTGGTAAATACACTTATAAACATCTCCAGGGGAGAATTGTAAAATTAACTGGACATACATTGCTTCAAATCCTGGAGCTGGTTTAAACATTGGTTCTTTTAGTTTGAATGCAGAAGACTTTTCATTGAATGCAGAAGGCAAACAGACCTTTTAAATACCAATCCAGAGTGGTTTATATAGCGTCCATCAGATTGAGCACATAAGAGCTACTCAACCTATTGCAACTTTATTCCCTTCTTTTTTCGGTTTTATGGCACCTAGCAAATGAGCTTGGTGTCATGTGAAGGTCCAGATATGAAGAATTAGGAAGGCTGAAAGGGAACCAGTGAACAGACTATAACCTTATTGTGGCATGAGCCAGTAGAGCATATTCTAGGGATAGTCTGGTGTTCCTAATGGTCTCTTTTAGGGTTGTTTCACCCCTGTTCCTCCTTGCTAGCAAGGGCTGCCTGCAGGAATGGCCACGTCACGCTGCTCTCTGTGCTTTATCTGAGCAGAGACCTGACCTGTCCCCATCTCCAAGGACAAGGGACAGAGAGAGGCTTCAGGGAGCTGCTGCAGTCTGCGCAGTCACGCTGCAAGGGCAGGGATTTCTTCCTCTAAATCCTGGAACAATCAGTGCTGAGTCTTGTGATTGGGATAAAAGGGATCTTTTTGAGCAGTTTGAGTAAATATGCTCTTAGAATTTGAGTGCAAACAGACCGAGCTGCAGTGTAACGTGTTGGCTGGCTGCTGGAGCTCCTCTAGGCTGGCTGTTTGACTTCATCAAAAAGCATAGTAAGCCTTCAGACCTATGTGAGCACAGGTGGGATGATGATATATAGGTGTTTTGCCGTTGTCCAGGATAAACTCGTCACTGAAAACTACATTGTAGATATCCAGAAAGTCGTACACTGGGGAAGGCAGTTCCTCCAGCAAGGAAGGAGTTGGTAGGTAACCAAAGTCATTGTCCACCAAGCCAGGAGCTCCAGTGTGGCTTTTTCTCCTTTCTTCCCCCCGAATAAATGTGGGCTGGGATGTGGAGCGGCAGCATTTTGCACAGTTTGCACTAGGGATAGCAAGGCTACAGGGCAATGGGGCAAAGGGGGATGTAGGGACAAGGACTGTAGAGGGAACAGCAGTGGTGCTGCATGTGTATGGGATGTTCCTCCCATGCCTAACGCAGAGCTGCTCTGTCCCCAGGCAGAGGGAACGCTTCCCCCACCACCGCCAGCCCGCCTCGAAGCCAAAGGATATTATGACATGTTGAGTAACAAAAGCAGCAGGATTTCCCAGCTAATAGTTTACATGAAGGTCTCCTAAAGCATCCTGCTTTCCCAGCCCCTGTCCCAACATAGCGTCAGAATAAGAATGTGCCACTTGGCCTGGGACACCAGGAGGAAGTAGTTAAAGGTCATAGCATCTTCCTGTGATTTAATCTCATGGCAGGGGCAGAGGAAAGCCTTGCTGCCTTTGCTCTCAGTCTAGAGAGGCATCAGCAGCCTCCAGGTTGTGGCTCCAGCAGTGGAAAGCACTCTGATGTGATTGCATGGTGCTGGGCAGTGGGTAGGATCTGTTCTTCGTGCCCTGTACGGTTTGCATAGATGCATTCACCATCATCTGTGCACAATCCAATGACAATACTGCCGTGCTCCTGCTCCTTTTGTACTTCGAGTGCAGGAGAAATTTAACCTCACCTGACCTCCACTGACGGCTCTAAAGGGCAGAGCTGAGCGCAAGGAAAGGAGCTTGAATGCAAAGTCCCATTTCCCTCTTCCTTCCCCTCCTCCTCCTGCAGGTTATTCTCTTCTCTGCTCCCGTGGAAAAATGTCACGGTGACCTTAAAGGCTTAAAATAAGTTCCCCGTTGTCCTTTCAGGCAGAAGTGGCCCAGAACATGTGGGACTGCCCCTCTTTCCCCAACTTTCTGCCTGCAGGGGGATGACCCACGAGGTGCACACAATGATGTGCACATGGCTGTGTGCTGCCATAGCTCCATGCTCCACTCAGCTCAAACAGCGCTGGGGAAACAAATCAACATAATTTCCTGGCTCCCTCCTCCTGCAAAGAACGTGTGCTTGGGGCTGAGATAGCAGCAGCAGGCAAGCATGCAACAGTGGAAAGCAGAAGGTCCCCGTGTGTGATTTAATGCACAGTCAGCTCACCGCAAGTGGCAATTGTATGTCCTAAAGATCTGTCTCCAGGGAGTGCACACATCTGTCGGGCTCTGAGCTGAGCTGCTTCTCCCTCCTCCGGTCCTTCTCTGCATGGAAGGGAAGGGAGGAGGGAAGGGGATGGGGCCAGAGCTGCTCAGAGGTACTGGGAAGCACAGGGATGGATTCCTTTGTAGGAAGGGCCACCCTGGCAGTGTCTGCCTACTAGAAAGAAGTAATTATTTTTCTTCCTAAAGCTTTAGAAGCTTGGGGTGTCAAGCAGAATAAAACACACTCTTAAGCCAGTTACACCGATTTAGTTCCTCAGGGTGGATGCCCCATCCCTGCAGACAGCCAAGGTCAGGCTGGACAAGGCTCTGAGCACTGATGGAGCTGTGGCTGTCCTTGTTCATTGCAGGGGGGTTGGACCGGATGGCCTTTAAGGGTCCCTTCCAACTCAAAAGCTCCTATGATTCTATGACATTAACATCTTCTCCAACCTCTATGACTCTACGGACACATCCTGAACTACTCCAGTGGGGTACTGGAACAGATTGTCCAGAGAGGTTGTGGATGCTCTGTCTCTGGAGGCGTTTAAGGCCAGGTTGGATGGGGCCTTGAGCAATCTGATCTAGCACTTGATCTAGTGGCTGGCAGCCTTGCATGTGGCAGGGGGGTTGAAACTTGTTGATCCTTGAGGTCCCTTCCAACCCAGGCCATTCTGTGATTCTATGATTCTATGATTCCAACCTCTATGTTTCTGTGAACACATCCTGAATGACTTAAAACTGATTTCCTTAGTCTGGTTGCACGGGCAATTCAGTTGGCTTGGGATCAGCTCAAACCTCATTTCTATGGTCATGCCGGGAGAGACTGAGCAACAGACGGTGTCTGTCCTGCAGGTATTACAACAAGCTGGTGAGAAGCTTACTGGAGTGTGACGAAGAGACTGTGAGCACCATCAAGGACAGCTTGATGGAGAAGATAGGGCCCAACATGGCGAGCCTCTTCCACCTGCTGCAGACAGATCACTGCGCCCAGGGCCACCCGCGCACGGACTTCGCCAGGAGACGCATCACCGAGCCGCAGAAGCTCAAACTCTACTTCAGGAACCTCCGAGGTGAGGGGTCCATCCCAGCCCACGCCAAGCGCACCTCTGCCGAAAGCGCGTAACGCCTCGGCCGCACGATGGGTGTAAGGGATGCTAAGCACTACCAAAGCTGAAGTCTCTCTTCTAGAAGAGTAATGCACCCAAACCAAGTGTACTGTAGCTAGTTTTAATAACAACTAGGAACTGGTTTTAGATTTAGTCGTTAATATTTTCTATTCCTCTCCAACCAACTTTTGCATGGGTCTGTGTTCAGTGTCTCAGCTTTCCCGCCGTCAAAATGTCTCCATCCCTCTTTTCTTCCCCACAAAAAGCAGTCCCAAACGATCCTAGTCTTAAGTAGAACCGTGCAGCAGTCAGGCCTTCAGACACCAAACCCTAAAGTACTGTAGCACTAACACCATGGAGGTCTGAAGATTTGGCACCCAGGAGAATCGCCGATTCTCGCTCGTAGCAAGCTGGTAGGCAACGATAGATGCACTAACAACTATTGCACATCCTAACAATGTCAGTGGAATTCGTGTTATGAATCTGTGCTGGCCATGGACGAATATGAATATCATATTCCTGGTCTCTTTAGCGTCATGCAGTCCTAATCCTTCCAACACAGCTCCGTTAACCCGTTGGTCTACGAACCCATTGGTTGGTTTACCAAACTCACTAGCTGTGGGTGATTCTCATTACCATGACCTGGCACCACAGTGCAAAATGAGCCCAGACGACCCCCCCCTACCCCCCCACCCCCGACACACAGCAAATCAGGAAAGGAACATTTTGTACTACGGAAATGATTAAACGCGGTGCCGGTCTATGGTTAAAGCTAGTCAGAAGGTTACATAATATTGCATTGTATTTAAAAGCTAACATCTATGTACTGTATTTAACTGTCTAAAGCTTTAAGAGAAGTTAACAAAAACAAACCCTGTCTTAAGACAAGAGTATTAAAGGTCTTGCTCTAACTGTGGTATAAATAGTTTTAAAATCTGTCATGTACTGTACATAAATTCCATGAGAGTCTGCTTGACAGGAGCAGAATATAATAACTTTATTGCATAAACTTAGTTTTGTAAGTTAGCTATTCTTTTTTTTCCTGGAAATAGTATCTCTGTCATATTCAAGAGTTCACCTTCTACTCTGTGGCCTTTTTATAACAGAAGAGAGAAAACGTTTGGCCAGAAACAAACCTCTCTTCATAGGTGAAATGGGGGAGAAAAGAAAAAGGCAAAATGAGCTCAGAGTGGCCATAGCTGTACCCAAGGCTGCTGGAGAGCTGCTGGGGGGAACGCCAGGCGGTTCTTTGGGATCCCAAAGGCAAAACTTCCCGTAGAAAGGCCATTTCTGGGGAAAGGCAGGAAAAGAAATCTTGAGAAAATACCGTAAGCTCCTGCAGCAAAGCGAGGCGCATGCATGAAGCTCTCAGACCTGCCTTTCCTCCCACCCATCTCTCCCGCAGCCTCCGCGAACAGGACCAGGGCCGGTCCCACGGCCGCAGATGGGGGCCTTCCCCCGACGCCGCTCTCTGCACAGTAGCCCTTCGTGGCTTCGGAGAAGCCAAAAAAAGCCGCAGCGTGGCACGCGATCAGCACGGCCAGCTCCAAAATCTGTCCCGCTAGAGCCTGTCTGCGGCGTGGATGACTCTTGCTCAACTAGTTAGAGAGCTAATAAAGGAGGTATCTATTTTTTCTTTTCGAAATCTAAAGCAATATAACTCTTTTTTCTTTTTTTTTTTCTTTTCCTCTTTTTTTTTTTTTTTTTTAAACCACAAAGCCTTTAAACAATAACTTGCTGCTAATATATTGAAACCAGATGCAGTGGCAGCATTTCTCATACTGCTGTCTTCATTAAATGTAGCCCAAAAGTGCTGTCATGAAATTGTAAGCAGCAAAAAATGTTGCTGACGGTAGAGGGTTGGGGTTTTCGTTTTGTTTTGTTTTTGAGTACTCTGAATCGTGCAGTCCAGGACAAACAAGATGCAATATTGCTCGTTCTTAAAGTCAGGTGTATATAGAGTCCAACACCATTGAGTTTTGCAAGGTGAAAACCAAAGTCCCTTTGAACATCATGACCCTAAAAGTTTGACTTTTGCTTAAGATCTAGCCCTGGAGCTGTGCACTGTGCAGCAATGCACCATTGGGAATGTGAGAAAACTGGGAGATCTGCTGGGGCTGTGCATTGAGTGCATGTATTTCTGGGGGGGCAGTTGCTTCAGAATGATATTACTTGGTTGGATTGTCCCAGCAGGATGGCTCTGGGCAATAGGAAGCAGCTCCCAGCTGAGTTCCCAATAGGCTGATGCCAGCAGGGCTCAATGAGCACATCTAGATGCTCTCGTGGCAATTGGCTTCTCTGCTGCTTTGTGCAGCACTTCTATGAAAATCCAAAGCTTTACGAAGTTGACTTGAGGTTGGGGAGCAGGAGGCCAAACCCTATCTTTTTGAGTTCTCCCAACTTTTTTTTCAGTGGGAACCTAAGCTTGCTTGACTTTGTCACAAGGTCACAGGCATGGATTGGTGGTTGGACTAGATGGTCTTAGTGGTCTTCCCAACCTTAATGATTCTGTGATTCAGTGAGGCAGCTGCAAGCACAGAGCTGTAAAATCCAAAGACTTGGGGTTCACCTTGCCAAACTTTTAGCCTAAGCTGGTCACTTAAACTCTCCCTTATCAGCAAAGGGGGACATGGTGGCGCTTCCCATCGACTGGGAGTGGTGCCCCGTGGGTAAGGTCTGAATTAGGTGAGAGAAGTCCCCCTGGAGATGGGGAATGATTCTCAACACTAAGTCCAGCTATTTCACACTTTATTTAATCTCTGATGCTTTATTTTTTTAATCTTGCGTTCACTGCAGAAATGATTTCTCTCGGAGGCGGGGAGGGGCTTATCTAGAAATGTTTGCATGATTCTCATTGTGATTTGTTTGCACTTTAGATGTTTTGTGCCATTATAAATTTGCATTATGTATTTATAATTTAAAGATACTTAGAAGGGGGAGAGAGTTTTGGGTTGTTTTTTTTTTTTTTTTTTTTTTTTTTTTTTTTTTTTTTTTGCTGAGTACTGGAATAAACAGTGAGCATATCTGGTATATGTCATTATTTATTGTTTAAATTACATTTTTAAAGCTCAGTGTGTTCATATAAAGGTTATTTGAAACATATCATAGTAATGAGAAAGATGCAAGTTATTTTCTTTGCTTATTTTTATAATTGAAGATGCATAACATAATGAGGCCTATGTTGAATTTTCTTCTGCAATGAAATAAAATGTCAAATTTAAGGATTTTTTCTGTGTCTGGCTCTTTCATTGAACCTCACTGTGATCGTGGTTGTGCCCAACAAGAACACCATTGCACCCAGCTGTCCAAGTGCCATTTGATTGTCTCACTAAGAGGGCATAGAAATGGGTGTCACCATCTTAGGGACATGATTTAGTGGACATGGTGGTGGGGGTTGATGGTTGGACTTGATCATAGAGGTCTTTTCCAACCTTAATGATTCTAAATGACATTTTGGCTTAAGTAGTAACCCCCAAATCACTTTCTGAACACATGCACCTACTCACCGACCCAACTGCTGAATAATGAACCCACCCATTCCATTTTCTAGGAGTCTAAGTAACAAAGGAAGCAGCATTCAATTTGAACTGGCCAGAAAAAAGATGCAGATAAACATGAGTTATATGTTTCCAAAAAGAAAGTCAGTTCCCATTTCTGCTCTTGCAACAGTAGAGCTTTGTAAGTAGTACGGATGCTACACTTAAAAGCTGAGTTTCACAGCTATTTTGTAATAAATAACCATTATAAATAATTACTGTCCAATAGTACTCTTCCTATGCAGTGCTCATAAATTTCAGCCCGTATGGCTTTCTCATTCACAAACGACATCTGTAAAATAAAATTGTTCCTAGAGAATTGAGATTTTAGAGGGACAAAGCACCGCACCTGAATGGATGGAGTCACCCTACCCAACAAATTCTGCTTGAAAGTCTCTTTCATTGCAATAATTGTCCCTCACAGCAGGAAGACTTCAAGCAGGCAATGAGGGCACGACGCCATCAGTGCTAAACTTCATCCCCAAATGGAAGAGGTGAATTACACATGAGCTCTTCAGCATGGCTCAAAGCGCAACACTCTGTTCTCCACAAGAGATTGCAGCACTGTAATACAAATTTTCCTTTCTCCTCCTCAATTTGAGATTGGCTTCTTGGTGGAACTACATATCCTATAGATAAAAAGTGTCTACAGTTCATTCACACAGTGTAGAGCAGGCAGCACGAGTCAAGTGAAGTTCTTCTAAAGAATAAAGGAGATAACCAAACTTTATGAAGTTTGGTAATTATTATTACCGTTATTATTATCATTATTACTACTGAAAATTTCATTTCATGGGACATTTCTTCCTTGTTATCTCCAACTGCAGCAATATTTCTGAAATGCAACTATTTCTTAGCAGTTACTCAAAGAAAGAAAGAAAGAAAGAAAGAAAGAAAGAAAGAAAGAAAGAAAGAAGGAAAGAAAGAAAGAAATGATGTGTTTAGACTGGTGCTAATAATGAGAGCTTTGATTTCAAGAGCTGCCAGCAACGGGGGTCTGATCCAAGTCATCACCGCGGTGGAAATTCTGCACAGGAATGGATCCTAGGAGAGGAAATCTCAGCATGTCGATGGCGAGCGTAGCACATGGAAGTCCTGTTGTCATCTTCACATGGAACAAACTGCCCAGGAGTTGATTTGATTTGGCCCAGGACCAAGGTACATGATTGACTGATGTTCTTGTCTTGTCCTTTTCTTTCTCGTCGTCGTTTTTTACGTTTCGTTACAAAACAAGGGGAAAATCATTTCAGATTTTCCTGGCCCTCACCCTTCCTGCTTTGCTGTTCTGAGAAAGGGGAGAGAAAGAAAGACCCAGAGCAGAGGAGAAGGAGTGTGATCTTTGGCACTTGGAGTGACACCGTACCAAGCAGCTGGGAGCGAAATTTGGGAACTTCCTGCCTCCTGTGAACTTAGAAAAATAAAGAGCAGAAAAAAAAGAAAAAAGAAAAAAAAAAAACACCCTTCCACAATATAATAAAGGACATTGTCTTTGCCATCGTGATTCAGCCGGTACGACTGGGAATATGAAAGAAGTAGGATGCTAAAAATATAACCGAAGTTCAAACAAATTGAGCTGCACTGGTTGTTCCCATCGTGCAAGGTTAGATGAAGAAGGAAAAGGCAGAAAAAAGCAAGTGGATGCAGGCTTTGCAGGTTAAATGTAGGGAACTCATGGCTGAGCTATAGAAACCCAATTTATACTTATATGTATTTCAGTGCAAAAGTGTTGGGGATGGATTTGGGGGGATTGCATCCCCTTGGGATCCCACTCTTTCCATGGTGTGGTTGGAGGGAGGGACACACAGCACTTCTAACTCATGGATGGAGATATTCAGCAGGATAAGCTGTTCACACAGATTACTTTTCTTCACTATATCTGCATTTTCCACCAAGACATCTCTTCCTCACCATGCCGACAGCCCACAAATTGCTGTTTTCCAATGCTGGCATCTTTCTTGAAAACACTACCTTTGCCATTAGAGATAATGTTGGTGTAAACCCCATTTATCTCTAAGGTTCAGAGGGATCTGTGCTGCAAGTTCAAGAACCTGAGGCAGAAAATACCTGAGATAGGCACAGGCATTGTATTCCAACCAACAGCTGGAAAAACTCGTAAAACCAGAATGAGCTCATGGGGGAGATGTAATTATTTTCACACAGATGGGAATTTTTTTCTCATTTCACTCCTCTTTGGCTCTCATTTTTTTTTTTTTTTTTTTGGCAGATTGAGGTGCCAGTGTAGCCCGGGTGAGGAGCCAGGCCATGGGGACATCTCTATGGGATAGATGCTGCAGCTCAGGGCACAAAGACAGCTGCTCATGATGGTTATTTAAAAGCAAAACCCCATTTTATGGAAGCCAGGAGAAAATTCCTGTTGGTTCCCACGAGTTCCCTTCAGGGCTTTGTTTCATCTCAAGGCTTGGAGCTTAATTGTTTTTGCTACAGAGCAAAATCACTTCTCTCTGGACACGATCCTTGGCTCAGGGCTCCATGGAGCCATCGGCCCAACACCATTTCCCTCTCTGCTGGGGAACACAAGTGGTCCAAATGGCTATTTATTTTCGTTTCTGGGCTGATAATAAAACCTGGTATGATTATATTTATATATATATATATATATATTTCAAAATATGGCAATGTTTGCTTAAAGCTCTACATGTGCTTCTCACCCTCACTTATGTTCTCTGGCCATGATTTTGATGAGAATGTGGTATCAGTGGGCTTTGAGTCCATATTAGTGGCAAATCAGGTTTTGTGGCTAGCGACCTAAATGAGGTCTCCTGTATCCTTTCCTATATATAGGAAATATCCCTACATATATAGTATATATCCCTACAGCCACAGGGAAGAGCATGGCCTCGCATCGAAGGACCCCAAAATAACCAATTAAAAAATCAATTATTGGGCAGAAAGAGAGGAATTCAGCCGTTTTATGGAGTTTATCCCTCCTCCTATGTCTTCACTCACTGCTCCCATGCCAAGGTCCATACTTGAGGTTGAGTCCATGCACCTGCCCACCAACTTCTACTGCAGACCAAAAATGCCATGATTTCAGTCCAGATTTGTGGCATTCTCTCTGCTTTCGCACAGAAAACCCCTTCCTTCCTCCTTCAGCCCTCCATATCCTGCCATGAGGCTGTGGATCTTTCCTGTCCAAGGGGGGAAATCTTTCCTTTCTTTGAGCAGAGGCACCGTCCTCAGGAAGAGGGACCGATGACGGGCAGTGGTTCTCCGCTCAGCATTGCAAATCCCTGTGGGAAAATGTGTGACCATGTAGGTGGAGCTGCCATCGGTGAGTCAGGACCATCCCAACGACGCACGAGCCCTTTCCTCTTCGTCACTGGGGCCAGGCACACTTGCAGCCCCTCCGATGGACAGAGAGCAGAGTTTTTATCATGGCATCAGAGGAAAAAGCTGAGGGCAGACCCACCCCTGAGGATGCACAGCCTGCAGCTGGATTCCCAGGTCAAGGAGCAAACTTCCCTTAAGGATGGGGAGTGGTACAGGCTAGCTGAAAAAATGAGATTACCAGAAGGAGAATGTTGGTTTTTGATTTGGTGTGTAAAGGTGTTCTGCTCTGCTCCCAGCACTGTGCAGGCAGATTCTGTCTTGGGAGCCTGAATCTTGCACCATCATTAAGCACTAATCAGGGTCAAATACAAGAGACCTTTTGCTCAAAGACCATCAGTGCTTTGGTTAAGGACAGCACCCAGAAGAGTTTTCCACAAATACATCAGATTTTTCCCATTGTCCCCCCCTGATAAAAGCAAATTATCAGCCTACATATCCAGCAAGACTAAAAGAGCAAACCCCCATTGGCCAAACCCAACCACAACAACCACCCCAGCCCCATTTGCTCACAATGGCATTGCCAAGGGCCAGCATCTCCCAAATATCACTGCCAAGCATTATCATGCCATGGAAATGCTGCATGTGTTGGCACCTGGCTCATCTTTAAGTTCTTCCACTGAAATGTTTCATCTGCCATAAGCATAGCAAATAGCTCTCTGTATTCAAACTGCTGGAAAATTGCATTGTTTGCCATCTAGTGAGAAAAAAAAAAAAAAAAACTTTCCCTATATCTTGCATTTCCAGCAAGCTGGGACCTGACGTGACATGCCTGAGCTTTTCCAGCATCCCTGATGGGCACGATACGAAGGGATGAATAATGCCATGGTTTTCTAAATTAACATGAACCCCTGGATGTGCTTGGCTGCTTGTCATACAGTCTGTGGATGTTGTTTTAACATGGTAATGAGCTCTTTCCATGCTGAGAAGCCATCGGACAGAGGTATGTCCGTGAGCTGTGCAAATCAGCGCTAGGAGACGTGGGACAGCTCCTTGCCACCTCCTGCATTGCAAAGCACAGTTGGGATCTGAGCTCCCTAAATCCCCAAATTTGCCCTTGGGATGAAGGTAGCCAAGCCAAGCCAAGGATGGGTCTTGTTTAAGGAGTTGCAGGAAAGAAAATGAGGTGATGGGTGATGGGCAATTGGTGGTGGTTATTGGGTGATGGGCTCAGCCTCTGCTCTCTCCTTGCAAAGCATTTCAGCCCTCCAGCTCTGCTGAAATTTGGTGTTAAGACAATTACTGATGAGATCTCAAGAAGTTTGGGATTTGAGCACTGCTCTGTTAGCTCGGTGCTTCTCCCTACCAAAAACCCACCCTGGGAAAGGGGAGGAAGTTGTGGCAACCGTTGCTCATCTTTACTCCCAGGGGTTCCTTGTGCAACCCAAGGGCTGATTTCTCCAAACGCACCCCAAAAACCATGGTTCTCTTTGCTTTTCCTCCCTGGAAGGTTCTGCTGTGTGTTCAGCTGCACCTCCAGCCCCCATTAATGCTGGCAGCGCTCTAAAGATAGATCCGAGCAGAGATTATCGGCCCAAGCGGTATTAATAGGAGGCAGCTGCTCTTTAAAGAGGCTTTTAAATAATGTAAAGAAACTTTTGGTCATATTTTTAAAAGGCTTTTAAGTGAGCTGAGCCCTCAGAAGTTGGCCCAGTGGGTTTTTTGGGGGGAAGGGTGGGGAAATCTGTGGGGCATTGAAGGATCCATCCCACAACCTGGCCCCACTGCTTTCCCCGGGCCACAAAAATGGGAAAAGCAAAATTAAACTGCTGTGGGAAGCATCACTGTAAAGGATCTGCAGCATCCCTGGTCCTCTGCTTCCAGAAGTCCCATATGGAGGAGCTTCCAACTTCAACAATCCACACACTCGTGTTCATAAGGAGACTCTTCTTTCTGGCAGCCTTTGTGCCAGAGAGTGGAAGGAGGCATGGCTGATGGTCGAGCTGTTAATAACCATTAGAACAATTAAAAAGGGATCACAAAGAGGATGCCACGAGGGAGAGAACCACACAGCTGCTTTGCAGGGATTCACCCATTCCCAGCACCGTAGGAAGTTGCTCACAGCCACTTTGTGTGCTTTAAGGGTGGGTAGGGCGACAAAGAGGAAATCTCTGACATGTAGTGCCTGATAATGCATGATGCATTTCCCTCTGCCCTGTGAATTACACGAAGCAGAGTTTCACTTCAGTGTTGTCATTACTGTAGGCTCCACGGGTGACATCAGAGAGAGAATTAAGCAATTCTCCTTCGTTTAGTTGCTTTTTGGCTCAGCACCCAAATGCTCTCTTCTGGATCTAAATAAATATCTCCAGTCACCAAAAGAGGAAAAAAATAAAACAAGACGCCCCACAAACCAAACACATGTGATGAATCTCTTGGTTGTTCCAAAGCAGAGAGCAAACCCCAGTAACAAACACTTGTGCAACACTTGATGCTTGCCAACCACGGCACTGGGAGCAATGGGAATGCATGGGGACCACTGGGGTAAATCCATACCATAGGTTTATAAGTGAGGATGCAGAGATTTGAGTATCTAGGAGATAAAATTGAGAGGTTTTTTAATCATGGATAAGTAATGGATGGAGCATCCCAGCATCCCAGCTGGACTCCAGCAAGCTGTGGGGACGTGCACATTTTTTTTCCCATTTTCCCCCCTTTTTCCCCATTTTTCCCCCCTTTTCCCCATTTTGTCCCACTTTCCTCATCTTCCCCCATTTTCTCCCATCTTCTCCCATTTTCCCCCATCTTCTCCCATTTTTTCCTATTGTTTCCCCATTTCCCCTATTTTTTCCACCATTTCTTCCCTTTCTTTTCCCCATTTTCCCTATTTTCCCCCATTTCCCCCCCCTCCCTCCCCCATTTTCTCCCCCTTTTTTTTCCTTTTGCAGAGGCTCTGCCGGAGCAGCTGCACTCTCTCCACCACAACTCTTGTGCCATCTGCCGACTGAAGGCTGCCTGTAACGCTCAGCACTGTTCGCACCCAGCACTGCCTCCTGCAGCTCCCGTGCCTCCTTCCCTCCTTGCATTGCATTGCATTGCATTGCAAGCGTCCTCAGGAACTGGGCTTAACCACAGCAAAAGCAAAGATGAGACAGCCCTGTTCCCTGCTCATCTCCCAAGTACTGAAAATGGCATTTTTGGAGGGGGGAGTTTGAATTCCTTCCATCCAGCAGGACACCGAGTTATTCATGCCAGCACCAAAACCTCCCATTTAAATATAACTCTCTGCTCAGAGAGGGGCAGCGCGCTGCTATCCGTCATCAACCAGTGCTTTTATCTCCTGAGTGCGGCGCAGTGATTCCCAAACCCCGCAGCCTCATTCCCTATGGGGATAGGAGCACCGTGAGGGGGGCGGGGGGGAGGGAGGGGGGGGATTTTTGCTCTCCTTTCACTTCGCTGCTCAGTGTTGAGCTCTTGCAGGGCTGGAGCTGCATCTCTCCCGCGGCCAAGCAGAGGGCACTGCTGCCCAAAAGTTCGGGCAACGCTGCACCACGGCTCTGGGAACTCATCCGTCTGTGTAATCGCGCTGATTTCAACAGGTTTCCCCCCCCCCCCTCCCCAAAATCCAGAAGGAATAGATAAAGGGTGGTGATGAGAAGCAGCCCCGCAGCCCCTGAGCGATGGCCCCGTGGAGCAGCAGTGAAGCTCTGGTTTGGCTCAGCAGGTGAAGAGTTGGCTAAAATGGATGGAGGGGAAGGAGATAAAGAGAGGGCATTCAGCCCTGCCCCCCTCCTGCCCACATTTCACCACCCGGCGCTGCCCAGCTGTGGTTTCAGCCCACAGAAACCCTTCTGCGGTTTCATCCCCACATTGCTCTGAACACAGACCCTCCTGCCTCATTCAGGGCCACATTTCCAGAGCCTCAGATGCTCCGGCAGCACAACAGCACCTCGATGAGCCCGATGGTAACACCAGAAAGCAGAAACCACATGAGTGACCTCCATAGGAACCCAGTTTAGATGAGCCAGAAGGATCCTCCTCCTGCATTCGCTTAACCCAGTTAAAGCAAGAGGCAATATCAATATCCCTGGGTGGATGCAATAAAATTAGCCCATTCAGCATGGAATGGGATGAGGAGCGGGAATCCTGCCCTGCAATAAGCCCCATTTTCCTTTCTTCTCCCCCAGCCCAGCAGCCCTGAGAGCACACCCAGCCAAGCACCATCAATCTCCATGGGATGCCATCGTTAGGGGTGGATAAAGACACTCACCCCAATTCCTTCCTGCTCGTCTCACTCTCAGCCAAGCATTTTACCTTGGCGCCGGCTGCCTCCTGCCATCAACAAGGCAAGGTGTAATGTTACTGCCTG
This sequence comes from Gallus gallus, assembly GCF_016699485.2. NCBI lineage: Eukaryota > Metazoa > Chordata > Aves > Galliformes > Phasianidae > Gallus > Gallus gallus. Next base: position 1,215,749 of record NC_052553.1, read on the forward strand.
TTTGCTCTGCCTGTTGATGTTCCTCGGGTCCCATTTAGACGTGGCAATGAGTGCAGCGGGGCTGAGGTTCCTTGGGTTAAAGGGGATGGGGCAGCAGCAAACCTGGTCTGTGGGTACCATGGGTAGGACAATCCGGGGATGTCCCCAGCAAGAGGAGCTTCAATTAGTTTAAATGGTCTAGAGGGGTTGTAGGCACGGGTTGGTGGTTGGACTGGATGATCTTAGTGGTCTTTCTAACCTGAGTGATTCTGTGATTCTATGAAATGGGCTGCAACATTTGGGATGCAGGCAAACAGAAAAAGAGGGGAAAGTACTTCTGGGTATTTCCCAGTGCTTATCACTATCAAATCTTCACAAGAAGGTGAGCCCCAATAGATCCAGTCCGAACCTTTCCATTGCACTGGGAAATAGAGCAGTGGTGGGGCTGTCCCACAGTGATGGATGCATGCGAAGCTCTGAATGAGGGATGGAGCAAACCTATGTGTTACACAGAGCTGAGGACAAACCCGTGGCACCTCTCTCTCCTCAACCCACTACAGTTATTTTCCATCATATTCCATCCCGGCATTGGGGCTGTTCTTTGTTCAGCCCCTCCAAACAGTCGGGTTTGGGTGTGGGAGATACCGGCCCAACCCAGCCACCCGCTCTGTCAGGGCTATCAGCAAACACCAGCCCCAGGAATTTTAATTGAAAGAGTCGGACGCCCAGATAAGGCCCAGCATCACCCCACTGCCACATGGGATAGGGTTTGGCCTCGCTCCTTGCGATGGGGCTGCTCGTGTTGTACCCATTGCAGGGCTGCCAGCCCAGTCCCATTGGGGCAGCACTGGAATGGACTGGGAGGCACTGGGGCTGTGCATGGGAATTTGGCAGTGGTTGAGGCTCACACAGCATCCCCCTCCCTTCACCACCAGCAGGACGGAGGTGGTCTGCGCCCCGCCGCCTTATCAGCCCTTATCTCCCCGAGCCTCTCGCTAATGTGACCTTAATGGAGCTCAAATCGCCTCAATTTGTTTTATTGCAACTCTGCCCCCTCCTCGCTTCCCCTTGTTTTGGAAATACAGACGGAAAGAGGCTGGCTGCTTCCCTTTCCACCCAGCTGAGGCGGGGGGGGGGGTGTAAAAAGGGGCTATAGAGGGGCCCAGCTTGGGGTAGATCATCCTGACCCCCCTCCCAAGGGTTCGACCCGCCCTCCCTTAATTCCCCCCCCCCCCCCCCCCCCCCCCCCCCCCTCCCGCCTCGGGACCCCCAGGTAGATCCGCAGCAACAGGCAGGCAGAGGCAGGGAGCTCACACCGATCCCCCCCCGGAGGATGCTGCCCACCCCTTTCTCCGTCGAGGATATCCTCAGCCTGGAGCAGAGCAGCGCTCCCGGAGCCCCCGGGGTCCGCCGCAGCCCTTCCGTGGAGGAGGAACCGCCGTCGGGTGAGTGGGAGCCGCGGGACCCCCGAACCCCCCCGGACCGCCGGAACGGACAAACTGAGGGCAGCGGAACCTCAGCCCCGACGAAGCGGCACCGCTCGGTGCAGTCGGTGGGAGATAACGGCGTTTTCTGCCTTTCTCCTTCCCCCCCCCCCCCCCCCCCCCCGATCTTTGTTTCTCTTCCTTTTTACCTTCTTTTTTCCCCCCCTTTTTTCTTCCTTTCTCCCTCTTTTTTTTTCCCCCCCTCCCCCTTTTTACTTTTTTCTCCCTTTATTCCCCCTTTGGTTTTATTTCGGGTTTTCTTTCAGGGCTTTTTCTCACCTGGCGCACCCCAGCCCACACACCACCCGCACGAGGAAGGGGCACACAGCAGCCCCATCTCATCCCTTTCCCTTTGGGGTTGAGGGGGGAGAGGGGAGACGTAAGCACCCTTTTCTCGCCTCTCCCTGTCCCGTTCCCCCACTGCAGTGTCGCCCCCGGACCCCCCCATGCCCTGACCTACCCGAACCCCCCGGATGGGCAGCGCCGGGGCTGATCCTGCCTAACAATCGCAATTCGGAACGGTTCGGGCTGACACAACGCTTTATTTCGATGCGCTCTAAATTGTCCCCGAGGGGAGAAAGGGAAAACCGCACTAAGGGACACCCCCTCCCTCCCCCTCCGTCCTGTGCTGTTCGGAGGCGACTGAGAGATCCGGGGGAACATCGGATGGGGACCCCCGTTCCCTTCTGGCTAAATCGGGCAAGGATTCCTTTGCTCGTGTTTCCCTAAAGCCCGGCGGCTGCGGAGTGGAATTAACGGGAAAACCATTAAGAGCGGATCTCGAGCACTGGGAGGCACTGGGATACGGCAGCAGAGAGATGGGAAGGGTGGGAACATCCAGGGGAGGGCTTCGGACCTTCCAGCACCCCATTTATCCATAGCCCCCCCAAATCTCCCAAAACCATAATACAGTGTCCAAGGGATCTGAGCACATCTTGCCAGCAGTGAGAAATCAGTGCACAGCAATCGCAGAGCAGCAAAATAATAACAATAATAACAACAGCAATAATAATACCGATAAAACCACCTAACTTGCACCTCCTTTTAGATCTTTGAGGTTTTCTTCCTTCATTCCCAGCCCCTTCTTTTTGCTTAAATTCGGAGAGCCACGGGGTTGGGGTGTTGGATGTGAAGGCTGTGTGTGGGTAATTCCATCCCTGTGAGTGTTTCCATCCCTGTGGGTGCTTCCATGCCCATGGATAAGACGTGGGAAAGAGGATTTGAGGTTTGGGGTGCATTGTCCTACAGCAAACCCATGTCCTCTGTGCCTCTTTGGGCTGTGGCTGCCATGGGTGCAGCACCCATGGGTAAGAAAGACAGAAGTGAGGCATTACCCAAAATTCATGCAACAGATCCCAGAAATAAAGGATTTTTCTCTTGAATTTCCACTAAACATCACAGGAAGAATTCATTTGAGTTATCCCAAGGGGCCCCATTCCCAATTTAACTCCCTCTTTGGAAACTCAGAGGCAGCAGGACTAGGTCGGGGTCTCACCGTGCTTCGGGTTTTTTGGGGCCCCTTTCCCGATTTATTTCCTCATTGGCAGCAGGACCATGCTGAGGTCTCACTTGGCTTCGGGCTTTTCCCTCCTGCAGGACAATGTCTGCTCTCCCAGCCCTTGCAGGCAGACCAGCAGCAAACTGACCCCTGCCACCACCCCAAGCAACCGCAGCGGCGCAAACCCCGCGTTTTGTTCTCCCAAACTCAGGTGTTGGAGTTGGAGCGGCGATTCAAGCAGCAGAAATACCTCTCTGCACTGGAAAGGGAACACCTGGCCAACGTGCTCCAGCTCACCTCCACCCAGGTGAAAATCTGGTTCCAGAACCGGCGCTACAAATGCAAGAGGCAGAGGCAGGATAGATCCCTGGAGATGGCCACCTACCCACTGCCACCACGTAGAGTGGCTGTTCCGGTGCTGGTCAGAGATGGCAAGCCTTGCTTTGAGGGGTCCCAACCCCACCTGGCTCCTTATGGGATCACCGTCAGCCCCTACTCCTATAGCACCTACTACAGTGCCTACGGGGTGAGCTATGGGGTGGGATATACTGGGGTGCTCACACCATGAGCTTGGGCTCAGCACCAGTTGAGATGTGGCCCAGGAAAGGGATGGGGGCATCCGGAGTCGTAATGGACAGCAGGTGGTGCGTCCAACCTCACCAACCAGCCCAAGGAAAGGGACTTCTGGTGCTGCGGATTTGGGGACCTCAGTGCAGGGGCATTTATTTATTTGGGCACAAACATGGAGTCCATCCCATCTCACCCCATAGGGATGGTCCTGTGGGATGCATAGGGATGGGATGCTGCTCTTCTTCCTAAGGAAACAGGGTCTGTGCACACCACTGCGCCTTTGCTTTTCCATGAACACTCTATTTAAGGCTTTGAGTTCCTCTCATCTTTTGGGATATTCATATTTCTTAATGACTTAAAAGCACAGGTGTTCGTTTCTGTCTTGGTTATTGTTATTATTTGCAATTAAAAAAAAATAAGGTGGGAATAAGTGTTTTCCCTCTCTCACCTTTCCCCCTTCAGTATTTTAACCTCTCCATCCACAGTTTGCATCAGATCTAAAGCAAAGAAGTGAGGGTGCTGAGCCAACAGGGGCCCAAACCCATCAGCACCAAATGCTTTGCTGGACCAAAGGACCATATATGTACATTTCTATGTACGTCTCTCTTTACATATATTTAAGCCTGGGAAGGGGACTTATGAAGTCTTAAGATGTCATTTATAGTCCTGCATATGTTTGGAGTGGTTTTCCCAAAGCTTGAGGTCAGGAGATGCTTAAAATCCCGGTGTTTGTGGGATTGTTCTGTTGGGTACATCCAACATTGCTTTGAATGTCTCCTGTTTCTTGCCCAAATTAGAAACTGCCCGTTGCAAAATGAGGCAGACCTCTCCCACAAAACCCAAATCAGCCGAAACGTAATGCAATAAATGGCCATGAGGGGGGTCCCTGTAGCTGTAAACCCCAAACCTCTGTTTCTGGATGAGTGTTATGGGTTATTCTGCAGTCAGCACTGAAAGGAAAAGAGGACTGAGTCGTGCATTGAGGACAGACCTATGAACAGAAGGGTTGGGCACATGGACATCTCCAACATCACCAGGATTTACGGTCCAGCTGCAGGAAAATGCAATGAGCATCACTGGAATGAAAGGAATCACTGGAAAGTGGGATATTGCCCAACTTTTGGGTGGCTCACAGGTTTTGTTCGTGTGTTTGTGCAAGAGCCCAAAATGAAGAGATGCATATTCTGCAATATCACACCATCCTGTCATAGAACATCCCAAGTTGGAAGGGACCCATGCAGCTCATTGCGTCCAACTCCCCACTTCACACATGGCCACCCATCAACAGAATGCAATATAATAATACGTAACATCATGACACAATATTCTGCAGACCTACTGAGCTTTTATTCTTGAGCTTTTTGCTGTTTGTTTGTTTAATTATTATGATCATTACCATCGTTATATTTATTTCGCATCAGCATTGCTCTGCAACTCATGGTCCACACCCATGAGGAGTCAGCCTGGGGTTTTGGGTTAATTTATCCACCCAGAAGCATTTGATCTTTCTGTTGCATCTCCACTTTGCAAAGCTGATTAAAATACACTGTTTGCCCCTTTTTTCCCCAAAGGGTTTTGAAGAAAACTCTCAAAATATAGCATCAGAATTCCCCATTGAGGTCTAAGGGATTGCCCTGGATATAAATCACATCCAGAAGTGGAGCACGCGGAGCATCATCCCACTGGGATTGGGGTGGGGATGCAAAAGGTGCTCTGCTCACCCACAGCACCCATCCAAGGCAGCACCATCATATCCTAACAACCCTATTTTGACGCCTCGAAGCCCCGCTTTCACCCCAAAAAGATGAACTCCCTTTGGGCATCTTGCTCTTAGAATTAAGAGGAGAAAAAAAAAGCCATGGGGTTATCCCAACAGAGTTCAATGGGGATGGGCGTCCCGAGCAAGGCAGCAGAAGGGATTTGCTGTGCTTGAGCAGAAATCCTGCAGAGCTGGGACACCAGCAAAGGGCGTAGACACGTCCCAGTCTCCAATCAGGCCCTGGAGGTTTGGCCATGGGCCCAATAAATGCTGCGCTGGAGGGTGGGGAGGCACTGAGCCCGCGGGCAGCAGGAGCAGGAGGAGGAGGAGGAAGAGGAGGAGGAGAAGAGGAGGAGGAGGATGAGCACCGGGGTGCTGAGCCCTGGGGGGCACAAAGCCTCCAGCAGCCCCCAGCAGACCTCATCCAGACCTCGGACGTCCTTCCTCATCCAGGACATCCTATGGGATGGGGTGGAGAGGGGAACACGGATGGAGCAAGGTGGAATACCAGAGGATGGGGAGCAGCAGGACGGCCCTGGAGTATCCCCAGCACAGCCCCACGATGCAAATCCAGGTAAGAGGGGGTGTTGTGGGGTGTCCACCCTTAGGGCAGGATGAGGGTTCAGCTTTGAATTCCTCCGACCTAAATAACCCCATGCGTATCCAAGTTACCCAGGCTTCAACATTGAGAGCAACAGCAACTGCATGCAAAGCTTTCTGCAGGCACTTCAGATAACTCAAAGCACAGGCGCTGCCCGCAACTTTGGTTGATAAAAAGCCCAGAGGATTCATTTCTGCAATAGCAAGCTTAAGATTCCCTTTAATGCAAATGCAACCATTGGTGCAGATGTTGGGTGGTGCTGCTGCAGCTGTACTTGCCATGCACTGATTGCAGTGCTCTGCTACTCTTGCTGCTTGCTTTCCTGCATGCTCAGCCCCAGTTGCAATGCTCGGCTCCTGTCTGTTGCATTGCAGACTATGTGTACATGCTGGTTCTCAGCTCCAGTTGCAATGCTCTGCTCCTTTCTGCTGCATTGCACACACTGTGCATTATGCATATCAGCCTTACTCCTATAGAAACAATCCCAGCAGCACCTCCTTTTAGCATGCAGTGGCTAAATTTGCAGAAGTAGGGTGCTGCAAATTGCATGCAATTGCATGAAAACTCAGATGCAATGCAGCTTTCAGCTGTGCAATGGGAGCAGGAGCCCAGCTGGGCTGCAACATCCAAAAAGGAAAGCTGAGCTTGCAAAAACAGACCTTGCCAGGGGAATTCGGGCTTTCTTTGTCACTTCTATTAAAAGAAGCTCCTACAAAAAGTGAGTTCTGAAACATCCTCCCAGATGGCTATTAAGAAAAATCATTAAAAGCCATCGGAAATCTCCCAGAATGCAGCTTGGGGATTTCAGTGGGGCTGGAATTCAGCCCTTTGTGTTTCCATCTCGAGTGTTACGTTCACTTAATAAGAAGATATGCTCAGAAGTGACAAGAGGGGAAAAAAAAGTTGGCTGCAGTCCACTGGGAGGAAAAGAACTGCGGTGTAAATAAAGGGCTGGAGAGGTTTGCACGGCTACAGGTGATGCTGTATAAATCCCAATGGCACGTTGTATGCAGCAGCAGTGCCTCAAGATGTCACCAGCAGTGCAAAATGGCCCTTTTGGGGGTTGCTTTTTCCTTGTAGGAGCTGAGAGAGGGGGTATTTGGGAGAAAATAGCTCCCTTGGATGAGATTAATTCCAACAGGAGGAGAGTTCACTGTGTTAACTTGGAGGATCTCCAGGGCAGTGGGGATGTTTTGCTCTATGGGAAGGGATAGGAAAGAAACAAATGTGGGGAAATCAGAGATTTGGGTGATAGAAAAATGAGAAAACAAGTGATTTGGGCAATGAAAACAGTGGAAATAAGCGATGTGGGTGATGAAAAGCAAGGAGAAAATGTGATTTGTGAATATTTTGCTCTATGGAAGGTAATGGAAAAGGAGAAAAGTGAGGAACTCAGTGATGGATAAATGACAGAACAAGTGGTTTGGGTGATGAAAATGGAAGAATAGAATGATTTGGGTGATTGAAAGCAAGGAGATGAGGGGTTTGGGCAACTAGAAAGCAAGGAGGGAAGTGGCTCATGAATGCTTCACTCTATGGGGAGGGGTAAGAAAGAAAGAAGTGAGGAAATAGGCGGTCTGGGCAATGAAAATATTGAGGGAAGGAGCAATTTGGGTGATGGAAACCCAACGAATCCAGCGGTTGGAGCATTTCCCAGTGGGTGATGCTCAGCCCTCTCCCCTTACAGATGCTGAGACCCCCCCATGCGGCCATGACCCCCCCCAGAAGGTGCTGCCCAGACCCCCCCGGCCAGCAAAGCGCTCGCGGGCAGCCTTCACCCACAGCCAAGTGTTGGAGTTGGAGAGGAACTTCAGCCGCCAGAAGTACCTATCAGCCCCCGAGCGTGCCCACCTGGCCCAGAACCTGCAGCTGAGCGAGACACAGGTGAAGATCTGGTTCCAGAACCGCCGCTACAAGACCAAAAGGAGAGCAGGGAGCTCTGGGCTGGAGGTCGGAACCGCTCACAAAACATCCATTCTGCCCCCAGTCCCACTGCTGGCCCTGCATGGGGCTGCTCGCTGTCTGCCCTGCCTCTGTTACTGGAGCCCTGCTGCGTGGTGAGCTCCGTGCGTGGTGTGTTTTCCCCTCGCATGGTGTTCCCCCCCCCCACCCCCAACCCATGCCATACAATTCAGAGATGCGCCATCAGGTTCAAGTGATGCTCCGTGTCCCCTAGTGCAGTGCCAGCCTCTGTCATCGCGAGGGTTTTAGCCAAAGAATCAGAAATGAGCAACAATTAAAAACCCAAATGATTATTATTACTATTACTATTGCTATTATTATTATTACTATTATTAATAATAAACACCCAAAGCTTTCACAAGGCTCGATCTGCAGCAAAGAACCCCAAGCGATGCTCAGCACCCTCTCACTGCATCGCCATCCTTTCTCACTGCCAGGTTTAAGCCAGAGAGACAAAAAGCCCTATAAACTAAACGTCCCCAAAGCTTTTAACAGCACCTGCAGTGATCCAACATGGCACGATTTTGGGGGCAGGAAGCAAGAAATGGTGTGTGCCTGTAAAAAACAATTCCCCATCCATCCCTCTGTAAGCACTGCATATCCCCCCCAATCCTTTGCCCCCCACCACCAATTGGGTGAGGCACAACAGCTCGCCCCATGCACCAACTGTTCCACTATGTGAATTTTAGTTGTTATTAAAAAATATATACATATAGCAAAAAAATCTGCATTTCCACCTCCCATCCATCAATTGCATATTTTCTCCAAGGTTTCCACGTGTGTTGGGTTCAGGGGGCATTCAGCCCTACCTTGCTGCGAGCAGCAAAGCCCCTCAGGTTCCCAATGGGCACAGAGCTGCTGCTGGGGCTGCCCAATGCCATTGGTGCCATTGCAGAGTGGGAATCTGTGCCAACAGGCGCCGGGAATGGGGACAATAGCGCAGTGACAGACGGGTTTTGCATATCCGGGTGCTGGAATGCTCACATGCAATCTGGTTAAAATAGCAACAGCTCAAAGAGTTCAACTTCTACAAACCTGCCAGGGCCAAGGCTGCAGGGTGGCGATTCTGCTTGCAAAGCTCGTGCACGGACGTAGCAAATACGGAGCTATGGGGTAGGAGGATGGGGCAGGGAATGTGCAAAGCAAACCTTTGCGGTGGATACTCAGTTGCCAACGCCGTAAAAGCTGTTGGCTCTGTTTGGAGGACAGCGGTCTGAACTATCCCAAAGTCACTCCCATCTGCAGATAACACTTTCTCCCAGCTCCTGCTCTCGGGCTGTGTTGCAATGTGACTCCTGCACAGCCCTGCTCTTATCCACTTTGCTTGGAACAAGGGAGTCCTTGTGCTCCTCGAGGGGAGGACATCCTGCCTAATCCACCCTGGGATGCTGCTGAATGCTGGGACACGATGCTTGCACCCATAGAAAGAATGGGATGGGGTTGACACAGCAAAAAAAAATCTACTATTGTGTTGGGAGGGACCAAATTAACCCCATTTGTCATAGATGGGAAAATTAGATTTCAACTCAACTTCTTGAATGGTTCTTTGGGAAAAACTTTGTCCTTTTTGTGCCATAGCTTTTTTTTTCCACTCATGGTTTCAGCCCCTTAAAACATCCCTTTGTTGCTTAAACACCCAAATGCTCCATACTTAACTTTGCCGATATAAAGCCCAGTGCAAATCATTGCTATTTTCTGTACATATTTTTTTGATACTGTTTTATCCAATGTGTGTTGTCCTCTGGAATAAAGAGCTCAGAACCTTTGTTAAGAACAAGCTGCCTCAGTCGGTTCCTTGCTCTGGATTTGGGTTTTTTTCACTAGTTCCTATTTCTGCCATGAAATCACCACTATCTTCTCAAAAAAATATATATCTATGGTGAATATTGCACCAATGTCACCATCAGCAAATCACTGCTCATCACCGTTCCCAGCACCAAGCACTGCTGCATCACTCATCCATTATCCCATTAACTGCCATCCATCTGATGAGCATGATACAAGCGACCATTCCCCCAAAAGGGAGAGTGAAACATGTTCTTACCACCCCCAATCTGCCTGCAATCCCGCAGTTTAATCTCAGTCACTATGGCCTCCAAATTTTGGTCCTAAAGCACTGCCCAGAGCATTGCTCCCAGGTTTGTTTTCTGCCCTAAAAGCCCAAAGCAATGCCAGGGAGATGCTCAAGTCTTGCAGTTGGGCCTTCTCCTTTCTTAGAACAAAGACAAACTATAGGAATCATAGAATCATTAAGGTTGGAAAAGACCACTAAGGTCATCAACTCCAACCATCAGCCCACCCCCTCCATGCCCATAGAACCATAGGACTGTTAAGGTTGGAAAAGACCTCTAAGATCATCCTCAAGCCCAAGCGCAACCCACTCCCACCATGCCCACTAACCACATCCCCAAGTGCCACATCTCCACATTTTCTGAACACCTCCATGGACAGTGACTCCCTGTACCTCCCCTGCCACAGCTTAAGGCCATTACCCTTCATCTTATAGGGCTGTAATCTTTCGATGACCAAATAACCCAAGAGTGTCCAAGCACCAACCCCAAGGGGAACACCATGGCAGGTTTCCTGCTGATAGCCAGCCCCTTGATTCATAGGGGAAAGAAAAATCCCACCCAACCAATGGAGGCACGGAGTTTTAATCAGCCCTAACAAAACAGAACCCCTGTTTGTGCGTGGCCAGAAACAGAAAGCATCGTTTAACATCTGTCAATGAGCATCACGCTCCGCCGAGAACGTATCCGTCAAGATTAAACACTGCCTAATGCTGACAACTCAGTTGTGCCAAATCATTTATTAAAGCTTACCAAAAAAAAAAAAAGAAAACAACCTGGAAAAAAAAAAAAAAAAGAGGGCTGCCTTTGGATAATGTAACTGTTGACTAACATTTGCATGCAATAAACCACATACTTGGCAAGAACGCATGGGATTGAGGCCAACGAAAATCTTCGTCTTGACCTATGCAACATTTGCAAAGCAGAGCAGTGGGAATGGGTTTGCTGCAAGGAGCTGTGAGCAGATGCAGAATGCAACGACAGCCAAAGCGGTGTCAGAGCAGCATTTCCCCAGTTTTGGTATCCAGATATGAGGAAGGTGCTTTGGAGGGGAAAACAGCAAATCTTTTGGGGAGTGTGGATGTTCCCCAAGGGGACAGGTGAGCAAATCCACAAAGCACCGGGATTTAGAGCTCTTCAAAACCCTTGAGGATATTCAATATTTACTATTCTTATGCTGGATGCTCTTGTCATCCAAGGAAACACTTAATCTCCTTCTAATCCCACTCTGCAGTAAGGATATCTTGCGGCGGGCACCAGGCAGCCCACGCTAAGAGCTGCCCCAAGGCAGCCACCCCAGGCCATGCCATCACTGCCACCACAACTTGGATGTGTTGGTTCTGCCTGCCCTGGGGAAATGAGAACTGCTAATCAGTGCAACATGTGAGTTTTGGCTGTAGCAATGGGATTTCAGCTTGCCCAGGGGGATGGTCCATGCATGGCCTATGTGTGGTCCATGCACCTAGCAGGGATCCAGGTGAGTGATGGAGGCATAGGGAGAAGTTGAGCAGATTTTCACCACAGTGATTAACTGAGAAGGAGAGAAAATGAAAGCAAATGGGTTTTTTTCTACTTTTTTAGAGTCCTTTGAGGTGTGGCAGAACACAGCTCTCCAGATTGGCTCCCATGGCATTCCTTCATTGTCTTCCACAAAAAGGCATCCGAGGTGCATTCCTCCTCTTTCTTCTGTTATGGACTGAACATAAATGGGTTACATTTGGGTTGAAAAACTCCAGATTTGGAGGAAAAGTGAAAGGAAAAAGGGTTTCAGAGCCATGCACTTGGAGCCTGAGCTCTGGGTTTGTTGTGTTATCCCAAGAAGAAGAAAGTGGGGGCTAAGGGGACACCACATCAGTTCACTATGGCCCCATCGTGGGCCCCCAAACTACAATAGCACCCCAAATCCCTCAGCGGGCATCTAGGCACTTCATCCAAAAACATATTCCAAAGCCATCATGTTGTCTCTATATGTAGAAATCGCAGCCTAACAGCAAGGAGAGGTGATAAGAATCGGGGGGGGTGATGCTCATGCTGCTGCAGTGGCTGCTTTGGCTCAGTTCTATTCCCACTTTTTCCTTTTCCATTGCCATGATCTGGGTTTCAAAGAGCCAGCACCACACACGGGCTCCCCACCAACTCCCTGTGCTCAGAGATTTTTGCAGCAAGCAGCTTTGAGGAAAAGCAGATTATTTCTCAGCATCCCACTGCTCCAGGCAGTGCAACCTCTGAGGGCTCAGTCAGCCCATTTTCCCTGGGAATGAGCTCAAAGCATGGCTAGAAGCAAGGAAACACACTGCTCTGGAGTTTCCCGTGGTACTTTCCCACCCATTGGCAGGGTCAACACAAAGGGGTCCTCCTCGTGCCGTGGCGGAAAGCAGAGGGATTAGGGCAAGTCTCTCTGCAAACAGAGCCTGGGTGGGGGCAGCCAGGGCTGCAGGGTGCTGCGTTGGAGATTTGTGGGGTTTGCACAGGGCAGAACTGCTCTCAGGTCCACCCAGCACAGCTTCCTCTGCGGGAGGATGTCCGAAAGCTTTGCAAACACCGTGGTGCCAGCAACAGGTTTTGCAATCAGATGTGTTTTCTAACCATTGGGTCTGAAGCGAGCAGAGCATGGGCTCCATTAATGCCAACCAGGTGTTATTAATCCCATATCTGGCTGCTGGGTATTGGCATATATGAGAAACATAGAATCATAAAGGTTGGACAAGACCACTAAGGTCATCATCTCCAACCATCAAGCCATCTCCATAGCATCACAGAGTCATTAAGGTTGGAAAAGACCTCCAAGGTCACCAAGTCCAACCCCAACCCATCCCACCATGCCCACTGACCATGTCCCTCAGTGACACATCTTCACAGTTCTTGAGCAGCTCCAGGGACAATGACTCCATCACTTCCCTGAGCAGCCTGTTGTAAATCATTGCCACTCTTTCAGAGAAGAAATTTCCCCTAATATCCAATCTAAACCTTCCCTGGCACAACATAGAGCCATTACCTCTTGTCCCATGACTAATGATGCTGATGATGACATGGTATCACTGATGATGCAAGTATAAACAGGTACCAAATCCAGCACAATTCAGATAGTTTCCCACCTCAATCCAAGACCAGTCACTCAATAAGCTTAATTATACAAGGAGCTGACAATGGTCACCATTGCAGCCAACAGCAATGCTTCTCAGACCCAGAGCTGAAGCCTAAAGCCACAACCTCATCCCCCATCAGCACAGGCAATGGGGAAACATGGCTTTTTTTTTCCTTTTTTTTTACATGTAATTAATAGGAAAAAAAAAATGAGAATTGATGGTTGGACTCAATGATCTTAGTGGTCTTTTCCAATCTTAGTGATTCTGTGATTCTAACTTTAGGGCAACAATTCTGGAGCAGGAGCTGGGGAGCCTTTGTGATGCCTTTGGAAGACGCAGCTCAACCCAATGTGCTTTAGTGCACATGGGCCATGGTGGTCACTGCAGACCTCCATCTTCTGGGGAGTTCAGTTTCCTACAGGCAAAAACCAAAACAAAAACAAAAAACAAAAAACAAACAAACAAACAAACAAAAAAACCCCACAACCAAACCAGATTTTGCTGTGCAAATTGTAACACATCCAAAAGAAAATGGGAAAAACCTGAATTCCTGCCCTCCATCAGAACGACTCATGTTTGGAGTCTCTCTCCATCGGTAAGAGAAGCAAAGTGAGGATGCTGCCCTGGGAGGGCACATGGATGGTGGATGACCTGCCAAAATTGGTCAGTTTTGGGGGCTGAAATTAATTCTCACCTCCATATCCACCTGCAACCAGGGCTCAGCAGTGCTCTACAACAGCTTTACACCTGTTGAGCCCGGAGGAAAACACTTTCAAATGGATCCCCTGGCTTTGAAAGGAGTTAAGTCTGGCGGATAAATACAAATGTTCTTATTCCTTTTGTGCACAGAGCAAGATAGCAGGGCAAGGTGTGGCCGGAAAACCTTTCACTCCGTGTGCTGCATCTTGTCATCCAAGGTAAACACGCAGCTTAATGAGATTTCAAGAGGGAAAAGGTGAGATATTTGCCTTTATGTTCATTACCCTTTAGAGCAGGAACAATATTTGATGAGAAACAAAGGATCGGGCAAAGGAGATGATAATCGCACGCGGTGAACAAACACAGCCTAGATCCTGGATTAATCAAATGACTTCAGTGGGAACCCCAAAGGCTTTGGTGGTGCACCACGGCACAAAGCACTGCAGCCAATGGGGACATGGCCATGGCCATCGCCACCATCCAATGTATCACAGCTGATATATTTTGTGTTGCTCTCCTCTTCTGCTTATCTCACATATCTACGCACCCCCAGAAAAGCCATTCGTTTGGACGTTCATAGAAGGCAGACTGCATAAGAGGAAGGGATTTATTTACTGGTGTCCACTCAGTGCTTCCATACAATGAAAGAATGGAGCAAAGCAGATATCCACCATCCTACAGCTCCTTGCTGCAGGAAATCCTACAAGTTTAAGGGCTTCTAGCAGCCTACCGGATAAATAACACGTATTGCAAAAATACCCTCAGAGGATATTTACACAATAATCTGTACTGGTTCCAAAGAAACCATTAGTGTCAATTAGAGAAACAAATCCTCTCTGGAACATGCAACTTTTCACGGAAAAAGAAAAGCTTTGTCTCATTAATGACCTATCATGCTTTCAGCCGTGCTGGAGCACTCTGGGGTTGAAGACAGACTTCCTCCATGTATGGGAGAAGATGCAGTAGCAGCTGCAAGGGGAAACTTAGGCCTGTTACCAGCTTTCATAGCATCCCCCCCACCTTCCTAAATACATGTGTGTATATATATTATGTTTTTTCCAGCATCCATCAACTCAAACTCAACATCCACCATCACCAGCCCTTCAAAACCCAACCCTCACCTCTCAGCACTGCACTACGCATGGCAAAAGGGGATTCAGTATTGACCCTACAACACAGATAGAAACACAGAGCAGCCCAAAACATCTTACTGGGCTTCAATAGCACTTTATCTTTTGATCTTGTCTCACGAGCACATCTCCACCCTGGGACACTGATGGGCAGCTGGAACCTCCTTTATTTGCACTGAAGATTAAAAAATGAAAATGCAAGCTGCCCTCCCGTGTCTGAAAAACAGCAGCCAATGCCAAACCCGTGGTTCAAAGTCACAGTGAGATCCTTACAGCCCTACATCAGCATCTTCAGGAGAGGCATAGACATGGCAATGAGTCATGGAAACTGCACCAAAGGATTAATTCATCGTCTTCATTTTCTTGAGGGAAGGAATTACACATTGCTTCAACCCAGCAGCACACGCAGTGCCTCTGCCCCATCTGTTTTCCTTGCATGTGGGAAAAGCCACTCTGCTTTGATGCCCAGCAGCCAGAATGGGCATCTTCGCTCTGCAAATCTCAGCAGCAGCAGAAGGAAACCCATTGCCAAACACTCCAGCAGCTCCCAGGGGAGCACCAGCCCATGACACGCACAGGCCAAGGCAGCAAAACTACTGCAAAACAAAACAAACAAGTGAATAATAGGATTTGCTTCCTTGAGAGCAACAGTGAAGAGCTTTACACCATGGGACACCACTAGAAGGCACCAGTTCCCCAGCACACAGCCAAGAGCAACCACGATCCCCAAGCCAAGAAGGACGAAAAGCACTATATACATATATATATATATATTTTATTATTTCCTTGAGTTCCAGTGACACAACTGTAGCAGCATCTCACAGACGAACTCCTGCAATGTTAAATATACATCAAGAGAACACATTAAATTCCGAGGCAGGCAAAAAAATATATATACCAACAACAAAACTGCAGACAAAGTTACTCATCCTCCCTTAAATATATGTGCGTTTGTTGCAGACAAAGCAGCAGTACACGATTCACATACCAGGTTAAAATAAAACTTCAGACTCGCAGCAAAACTTTCAAACAACACAAGGAGAGATGAAGAGCTTTGGTGGTGGGGCTTTAATGCAGGGATCCAGCAGGAAACCCCATAAATTTCTGCAATTTTTAGGCCAACTGGGCACAGCTGTCCCATTTCCATCTGGGTTTACCCAATACCCAAGGTGATCTGCAGAGATCTATGAACATCCAAGTGCTCCTTGCTCTCAGCAAGCGCCCAACACAACCTGGTTGCTCAGCACCTGGGAGGAAACCAGACATGCACACGTTTTTCTGGACAGTGACAGAGATGGGGAGCTCATTTTGGGATGCTCAGCACACAACCAATGCAACGAGCTCAGCCTCTGTGCCCTGACCCACGGCTCTCTCCAAGTGCAAAGAAGCCACAGTGATGTAAAAGCAGAGGGAGAGGACGATGCATCAAGGACTGCGGGCTGAGCCACCTAAAGCTGCACCAAAAGAGCTGTTAACCTCCACGTTATGCCACAAGAGCAATAAAGTGACCCAAGACTTTCATCAACCCATCTCCACCGGACAACTTTGATGCAGTTCTGGTTTCTGTTAGTGACTCTCCAGTTTCCAAAGTCAACAGAAATAGAAGAAAAAAAGACAAGACATCCAAACCCAACAGCTGGCTGGAGCATCTCCAGCCTGGAGGACCCTGGTGTGCACAAGAACTGGAGGCTTTCTCCAGCCAAAACCCCACAAACTGAGGTTAAGTTTTGCACTTTAAGACAAAGGGTGCATTCAACACAGTGATTCTCTCAGCTTAAGTGACAAAAAGGCATCGAGGACCTCCTTGCATCATTGGCACAGAGCTAATTGTAATTACACAAGGCACATGCAGCACCGCCCACGGAGATGCGCATTGATGCAGCTTCTCCAAATAACGGAGCGGAAGGTTTGGCTCTGCTTAGTGTCATCCTGGCTGACGGGATGCTTGCCAGTCCAAACGTGTCAAAACCAAGCTGAAAATACATCCGTGGCAGAGCAGAAGCTGCCACTGGCACAGTGGTGAGGGGATGGGACCAGCCCCAACCATCAGCCGCTCCCAGTAGGGTGAGCTCCGTGTATGGTCAAGATTTCCCCAGGTACAATCAAGGTCTGCCAGGTGGTGTCCTCCAATCCCCAAAATTAATCCAATTTGTCATCAGCTGCTGATGACTCAAAGAACAGGTTGAGATATCCAAAACAAACGCTCTCTGCGTGGCGTGACACCACGTTGAGAGGAGCCAACTGGAGTAGACCCGTCCTTTCAAAGTGGGAAAGAGGAATTCTGGGGCTCTCCACCCCCACGCAAGGGCCGTACTCCAAAAATGAGCACTTCTAAAAAGGATGTGTTGGGAAGAGCCATTCCCAGCTGGAGCAAATAAGGCGGATCCCCTTCAGAGCAGGCACAACATTGCTGAACACAAATCCCAGCATACTGCAGCAGCAAACCCAAACCCACCCTCCTGTGAGCAGAATCAGGGCTTCAGTGAAAACATACAAATAAGTTAAGGGAGGACCAAAGCCAGTTCCAGCTATCACACACCATAAAAATGTACCTTTAGAAAAGTGTTTGAAAAATACTCTTCTTTTATATTCTACATCTTTAAGAGTCTCCTTGTAAAAAAAAAAAAAAAAAAGAAATTGGCTTTTTTTTTTTTCCACCCCAGGTATTCTGGGGTGCCCCTCCTGGTGTCCTTCAGTCTCCCACAGGGATGTCCCCATTCCTTCCCCCCCAGTCCCCAGAAAGTCTCCAGGGGCTCCCAAGTCCCTCAACACTCACTCAATACCTTTGCCTGGGGACTAAATGCTGTGTAATTAAAGCCAATCTGGCTATAAAAATAAATGCTTTCATGTCTTCCTTGCACGTGATGGAAGAAATTAGCCCTTTTTAAGCAGCTCAGCATCTAGCTGTAATTGTACTCAAAAAGAAAAAAAAAAAATCCCAACAAAAAACCAAATACCTATATAGAAAAATAAAGGATAAACATTATCCAACTATTTAATATTTTATATAAAAGTTCTAAGATAGGGTATTCTGCTGTAAAAAAAAAAAAAAAAAAAACAGCCTAGGTTGTACAACCTAGGAGTTCTGGTGAGGAGTAAACTACAACTTCAAGCTTAGAGAAAAAACAAAAATATCAATTATTTCGGCTCTCCAAAATAAAGTTATTAAATATATATATTATTATAAGTATTTCATAAACTACTGTTTAGGCAACGAGGGGAACACGTGGCTGAGGACCACAGGAAAGTGGCATCAGCTGTGACCCCCCATCTCCCCCCAGGACCTGGTGTGTTCCTGGCACATGTAGAGGGCATACTACGTCCTTCAAAGGGATGTTCTCTTTTCCAGCTTGTGCTTTGTGAGAAAGTACTTAAAGAACTCATACACCGACCACGCGATGGCTGTTGAAGGGATCTGGTAGATGACACGTGCCTGCACCCCTCGGAAATACCCCGCGATGCCCCCCAGCTGATAGACAGTCCTAAAGGCGTTGGCCATGCCCGAGAGGTGCCCGGTGATGTTAAGTGAACTCAACGCTGTGTTTTCTTGGGTGTTGAGCAAGGTCTTGCAGACGTCCAATGGGGTGGTGGCAGCAGCGGCCACGGCCCCCGCTACGGCCCCCGAGCAGACGTGGGACAGCGGGTGGTACTCCCTATGTGGGTTCACCCTCTCCTGCATGAACTCATAGGTGATGAAGTGGATGGCCTGGAAGGGGACGTTCATGGTGAGCTGAGTGGTGTAGCTGCGGTAGAAGGCACCAAAGCCTTCGGTTTTCTGCACTGTCCTCACACACTGCCAGACGGATTTGTAGGGGGAGTTGAACATCTGCATCCGTTGCTTCACCACTGCTCCAGGGAACACCCAACGTGGCACCAAAAAAAAGGAATAAAGATTAATGAGATGAGGGCCTTGCCAATGGGAATCCCAACACCCAGACCAAGCGCTGCCCCAAGCATCAGCCATGCAGACCCAACGCCCGCTTCCAAACCCACAAAGAAGCATTTCTGCAGTGATCCACTCCCTGTATGCAAACTTTTACCTCAAGGATGCATGCACCCTCTGCATCTCCTGCCCTAATACCCAGAAAGCATAGGAAGTGGTCAGCTCAGGCATGATTTAGTAGCTCTACACATGTTCATGGGTCAACACATTCCTCAGTCCTCAATAAGGAGCCCTTATATCAGGCTAAAATGGCACTAGGACAGATGGATGAGGGTACAGAGCTCATTTGTGGCAACACATGTCTTCAGGAAAAGGCTATTTATTCTGATTAAAAAGAATTTTAAGCATTAAAAACAGTTTTCCTTAAGTTTTTCACTGCTTTTTGTCCAGCTCAGGAGCAGAGTACACTAACACCCAAGAGCAGCCCAGCTAATTGATTTTAGATGCATTTTACTGTTGGTTCTCCTATCATCAGACATCCTCCAGGAAGGCAGAGCAGCTGGTTGAAGCCCACCACACCAGCTGGTAGAACCCTACTGCTGCTCTACTGGTTGGGCAGCATGACCAGCTCTGCTCTGCTTGCCCAAAGCTTTTGAAAAACCACAGTCGCTGCTACAAGCAAAGATTTACAGGCACAGCATGGTGTGACTCAGGCTCCTGCAATTAAAGCAGCCAAGCAGCCCTGGGCAGGATTTCTCCCTTTCAGAAAATGGGCAGCATCCCCACAGCAAAAGGATGGGGTGGCCTTGAGGCTGCTCAGGGTCTCTATGCAGGTCACCGTTACCTTCAGCTGGATTCATCACTGCATCATGGAGCAACGTGGCCACACTCCCAGCTATACCTGCAAGACAAAAGCATCCTTCAGCAATCCGGGGAACAGAGAGTCACCTGTAACACAGCACCCAGTAACACAATTGGTTTCCAGTATGGAAAAACCCAAGCAGGGCAGCCCAGCACAAGCCAGTTCCAGCTGTGTCACGTTGGCTACTCCCAACAACTCACAGCGCTTTGCCTACACAAGAATTCACCAGCTTTACTCAGCCTACACCGGACTGAAGAATGAGCAATGGCTAGAACTGGCTCACTACATCTTTAATTAGGCATTTTCAGCCATTTAAGCACTAATTGCACAGATTCTGCAAACATCTAGCCAGCCATTAATGACTCTGCAGGATGGCCTCGAGCCACACCTTCCCCTTTGAAGTTTCCGTTGACTTTCAGTCATTTTTTACTAATGCAGAGCTCAGCTTTCCCATGGGTACCAAAAGCCTGTAGCTACTTGAAGGGCAGGCACAGGAAAGCAACAAGGAAAAAGGATATTCTACTCTTTATTGAGCTGGTTAGGTCAAGTCAGGTGGGCACTGCTACATATTGCTGCCATCATATCATGGCAACTCAAATAATGGCAAATAATTTTATGCATTTTGATACATTGCCTAAGCACAGCCCCGTGAACAAGAAAAAATATGCAGCTTTCAGTTTTGATAAAGGAATTTGAGAATTTGTTTCAAGACTGCGAAGAAAGATTCAATGTTTGCAGCTCCATTTCCATTCAACATAAATAAATTTTTTTCAACTGGAATGTACTGAATTGCAATCAGATATTCAACTCAAAAATCTGATCGTGCCTGTTTATCAGACTTTTATAAGAAAAAAAAAATACCCCTTGCCCCACAGTCTGCCTTATTCCTGTCATCACTTTTGGCAGCACGTATATTTGTGAATAACTGCTGTCAACAACGAGGAACAGGAAGAGCAAAATTAGATCAAAAATCTCCAATGAGCCTCTTGAGACCTTACTAAGAATTGAAACTGCTGCCATCAAACCAGAGATTGGGGCATCAGTCTCACAAGAACAACATCAAATACCCTGTTGGTTTTATGGTTTCATTGCCATGTTTTTTACTGTCTTAATAAAAACATTAAAAATTAAATTTTGTTACTTAAATGTATAATGCATTTTAATGAGGGCTGCTCCAAAAGTAATGCCTCCTGTTTTATGGTGTTGGCTTGCCATATCAGAGGTGGATGTCAGTGGTATGGTACTAAAGGTTGAACCTTCCCACTGATACCCCATTATATCTTATTGCTGTGTGACTGATGGCAGCAGAGAGGCACTCTGGCAAAACAGCACCTGACACAGACGAGCACATGGAGCAAAGGAGTGGGGAAAAAAAATGGCACCAACCGACATTCATCGATGCTACAAAGACCAAACAGTGGATGTGAGTATGGGGGGGGGGGGGGGCGGGGGGGCTTCAGCACTGGACAGCAACAGAGGCTCACCTCTGCTGGGTCAGTTTTTGATGAGCATGGCTGGCTCGTTGCTGGTGAAAACACACAGCTGATGGTGCTATGTTGAAAAATAGCATTTTGTAGCTGAGAATTTGCTCTATCAAACAGAGCTATTGCACTTACTGTAGCTGTTGTAGTTTCCATGGGAATAAATAGAAGGCATTACATTCAGAGCAACCTACATATATACTAATTCCTCTTCACTCAGTGTGGCCCAGGCAAGCCAACAGGCTGGATGCCCATGAGATAACAGCATCTTCTGCACGACCTCTTCAACATGTCAGGATGCCTCACTGGATGCTGCCTGTTACTACATCTCTGTGTCATGTCCTCAGAGCAAAAACCTTCAATTATTTATTGTCTGAGACCACCCAGCTCTCAGTGCTTGATGCAAAGCAAACAAGAGGAAGGTTAATCACAAGATTTTTTTTTTAATGCAATAAAATAAATTTAAAAATACCATTGGCCAAGTGGCTGTTCCCTCCATGCTGAATGGTATCACTGAGAGATTTTTTCATTTTCTCATAGCAAGCGAAGTACATGGCATGGGCAGGGCCAGCCCCCAGCATGGTGACATTGATCCCACGTAAAGGCCTCCAGAAGCCTTCAGTCAGGACCATCTTCTTCAGGGCTTCGTATACACTCCGGTATTGGGCCTTGGGGTCAGGCTGCAGGCTCTGCATCCGTGTCTGCAACAAAGAACATGGGAGGGAGAGGCCTCAGTTATCTGTGCTCAGTGCAATATGTAAGACTTCCAAGACTCAGGCCCATATGGGCCCCACCGACCCAAACAGATCAGAGAGACTAACTCCTGGCTCCACACAGGACCACCCTAAAATTCTCTGCCTTCTTTCGATTCATTGCTGAGCCCACTTTGCTCTGAGCCCCCACAGCACCCACAGAGCCCCGGTGCGCCCACGTCCCATTTATTCACACTTCTGCCAGAACAACCCTATGAAGTCCATGCTCCTGTTGCAACACCAACATGTTAGAAGTCCGACGGTGGATGTGTAACCTCTGCTCTTGTTTATGCACAGGGAATTAAGTGCAATTGTTCAAAAGACAAAGGTGAAGAAACACAGCCAGGGCCCTAATTGCCTCCTGCTTGCAACACTCTGTCTCTGCCCCAGCGTGTTCCTCCTGCAATTGCTCACTGCTTTGATGCCCACATGGAGTTATAGGGCACATGACTGGGAAACGGGTTTCCTCGAAGGGCACAAAGATGAGTCCCTGTGCATGTCAGGTGGGTGAAGCCCAATCTGACCCCTGGAGGACCCAGGGGTGGCTGCTGGGGACCGTCTGCCCTCTGGTCAGCCACCAGCTCCATGCGTTTGGTGTTATCTGCATCCTTCCTCAAAAGTCCCCGATGGGTTTTTTCTTCCTCTTAATTGCTTTTCCAAAGCTTCCCAAGAGGCCAACAGCTTTCACAGGACACCTTCAAGCTTCAGAGCAAAGTTTCCCCCTCAGACACACTGCACTGTGCTGAACCCAGTTTGTCCGTTTAGGGTCAGAGCAGTTCATGAATGAGGTGATAAGCAGCAGATAAGGGAGCAGGCAGCCCTGAAGGTCAGGTCTGCTGCTATGAGCTCAGCATTGCAGCCAACGCTTTGCTTCCGTATCAAGTTTAAGCCCAGAAATGCATTGCACCAACTTCACACCTCGATCCATTTTGCTGGGGGGTGAAAAATCAGCCCTTTTCTGCTCAGTATTTGATATTGCAATAGCAGCACAGCAAGTGGGGCTGCAGCACTGCAAGTAATCCCTCCAGCATCCAGGAAATACCTGGTTTGATATCTTTGGCTCTGCAGAAGAGCAGTGGTGATGCTAACAGCAGCCCCAGGATCCCCCACATCCCTCTGTGCTTCTGCACAAGGACTCATCGATTCACTTCTGCAATTAACTAGCAGTAATCCCAGGGCTGCACTTCCAAGTGAGATCACACCAAATCCAAGTGCTGCTGATTTGGACCTTGGATCCCTCAGGCTGCTGAAAATTGAAAGGCATTTCCACGGCCACTGCTCTGAGTTCAAGAGATCGGGGCTAAACTGCAGACTTTAACCCACAATCATAAGCCAAGCTATTAACGAGGGCAGTAAAGCAGCGTGTGAGGATAACAATGTATTGCATTTGTAGGAGCTATTCTAGAAAATGCACAAGAATTGCATTTGCAAAGTGATGTGAAAGAGCAGCTAGGAGATCTGCAGATTGTAAGCATCTGGGGTCACGACTGCAACTGAAAGAACTCTCCCTTTTTGCACTACACATTGCCTTTCCCTGAAGATGCATTACCCCAACATGCAAAAGTTGTGGTCCAATTGCACAGGTCCTTGCAGCTGAGGATGCATGAGGTGAACACAGAGCTGTGCAGTTGCAGCAAAACATGCCCTGTGTTTGGAGAAAGCTCCAAGGCTGCTGCTCTTAGCATGGAGGAGCTGCACTGAGGAAGGGAGTTTCACTGCCTCGAGCAAAGCTTCCTGGTGTAGAGCACATTGCAACATTGGAAACAAACCTAAAAAGCTCAGAAGTTTTCCTCTAAAAGAAGCAATAGTTCTGAATCTTGTAATGTGCTTAGAAAAATGGATGTAGAGCAGCTTGCATCCTTTGCTTTGCATGCATGAGGTCCCATGCTTCTGTCACCATGACTCAGCAGCACCCACCAGCTGCAGCAAGGATTGTGCACTGCTGCAGACTCAAAGCTCCACCCTCACATTGCCAAACTGATCCTGATCCCAGCCCAGTGCATTGCTGGGATGCATTCAGAACCAGTGCAACAGCAGCATGCATCTGGAGCTGGAGCATCAGAGACGTCTGGGAGTATGCACTGCCATAGAGCAGTACAGCACCCAAGCAACATGCAATACTGCAGCACCCCAAGCACCTCCACATTCCTGCTGGGCATCCACCTGCTTTCACATGGCAATGCATAAACACCACTTTAGTATTCCCTAAGCGCCCAGCTGCAGGCCAGTCCCATCCAGGATCAATTTATCACAAGAGCACAGCATCAGTGCTGCACCTTTAAAGGCTGCAAACAGCTGATTTGCTCTGCAGCCCTTCTAACACTTATCTGCAGCCTGCAAACTCCTCCAGGAGTTCACACCCCTGTTGTTAAACAGCCCAGAAATGCTCCATTAATCCTGTTGCGTAAGGCAGCAAGCATCCAGGCAGCCCTACCTGTAGCATGGGCACCAGAAGCAAAAGCAAAAGTCCCAGCTCTGGATTCAGGGCATCCCCATGGAGCAGCAGTGCCCACCATGACCCATGCATCACACAGCACTCTGCAGAACTCCCTAAAGGAGGGAGCCCAGTGCTTGAGTACGTACCTCTTATTGCATCCCAAAAGATACATGGCCATCTAAGCATGATGGAAGGAGGCTGAAATATACCCAAAAAGCTCAGAAATGTTCCTTCAAGGCAGCAATAGCACTGAGTCAGTGCTGCTGCTGCTCTCTTTGCACCAAGTTCAGCACAGAAAGAGGCAGATGCACTTCCCAGATGCTTCCTAGCTGGCACAAGCCATGGGGCCAGGACAGATTTCTGCCCAGAAGCATTCTGCTAACAAGAGCCAGCTCTCCAGTTTTGCATTTCCTTGCAAAGCATCACCAATATGACGGACAACTGCACAAACCAGCTGGCATCCCCATGACCAATGGAGCAGTTGCCAGTCACCCACTCCGTCTTGCAGCAGCTCCCAGCAAGCAGTGCCCGGTCCCCACATGTGGCTGCAAAGTGACCATGGGTGGGGTGACAGGTTGGTCGGGGCTGGCAGCACTCACACCATCCCCTAACAGGACAAACTGCTCTTTCTGGCCATGCACTGATACCCACGGGTTTACCACCAAACCCAAACATCCCAAACCTGCTCACACAGGAGCACTGCCCTCAGTCCTATCCATGTGCATGCTTTCTGGAGCAGAGCTGCAAGCAGCCAAGCCCCCCCCCCCCCCAAACTGCTCCACCCCTGCAACAAACCCCATTCATCCTCCTGCCCTGCAGACAGATTGCATGCCCCTAGCTCCTTGCTGTGATGGGGTCTGAGGCCAAGTTGCAATGGGTTCTTCCTGCACCATAAAAAAGAAGACGGTGCAAAGGAACAGACACCAAGCAACTCCCAGTAACCACAGGTCTTCAACTTTCAGCGGGCAGAGCACGACCAGTACTGCATCTCCCTCCCAAAACAAACAGCCACAGTGCTGGGAATGCCTCAAACAGTGCCAAAGCACATAGAGCAGCAGAGCTGTGGGTCACAGCAGGGTGATCCTGGCTGTACAGGGACACCTGCATACAGCTCCAGCCCCCACGTATTGCTCTGGGGGTGTCCCATGGGCAGGCTGCAGCCCCCCAGCGGGGTAGCAGCATCACAGCTGCATGTCATGCTCAGGGATCGTGCAAGTGACTGAAACAATTTCCCCAAATTATGATCTTTTCCCTTTCTCTTTGAGATAAAACAACTTGCTGAGACCAAAACATTTCCTCCTGGAGGCCATTGAGCAGCTCAGGTGCCCCAGACACCACTTTGTGCAGCATCCATGGGCTCTGCTTGGCCATGCCCTGATCCCAGCAATATCACCTGGAGCAGGGACTGCACACTTCCTTTCTGGAAGAAAAAGAAAGATGTTGAGAGAGTGAAAGACGTTGATGGTAATGAGCTTAATTAGGCTCAGTTCCTTGCAGAGTGCAAGGATCCTACAGGGACCTGCAGGCAGCAGCTCCCTCCAGCTCCAAGGAGGCACACAGGTTGCTGGGGGAAAAAAAAGTGTTTTGCAGCAAACCAGCAGCACCTCCGTACTTACAGCATGCACAGTTTGCAAAGCTAGAGGAGGAGAAAGCTTGCACGGAGGAGGAGCAGAACTCCTGCAACTTCCCTGACGGCATCTTGCTCCGAGTTCACGCACGAGGACTTTGCTTTGCTACGCCAGGGCTGGACACAATGCAGCACAGCGTACACCTTTGCACTGTGGTTGCGTAAAGCTGGCAGGCAGAGCATGCTGGGGCTGCCCAGGAGGGCTCTGTGCAGCTCCCACGTCAGGGCAGGGAGAGGTGACAGCACAGTGCAGCCCAGCAGAGCACCCTGGGGTTGTGTGTGCTCACAGCCTGACACAGCCCTATTCCCCCCATGCAAACTTCCCCCCTCACTCTCTAAGCTCCCCTCCTTGCACACTATACCCCCCAACACCTTATGCATGTACCCCCATACCCTGTGCATGCACTCCCAAGAGCCATACACACATCCCCCCACAGAGACCCTCCAAGAATTCACCTCCCCCTTGCACACCCATCCCTCATCCATGTATTCTCCTTGCACTGCCTGCAAGCTCCTTTACCCTATGCACATCCACTCCATGCATTCCAGGAATGTAACCCTTCAGACCCTATACAGGACTTCCCCCTCACCCTCCCTGCACGTAACTGCCCCAGGACCCCCCATACCCACAGAGTGCCCCATAAACACACCCTGCACCCCAGCTCTCCACACACAAGCCCCCTTTGCACACCCTTACCCCATACACACACCCCCTTTGCACGCCCATACCCTTCACATGAACCCACTTTCACAACTCTATACCCCATGAGCAAACCCTGCACCACTATACCACCCCCCTCGCCCACCCATACACCCCCTGTGCATCCCATACCCCACGCGCATCCCCCAGCATCAAAGAGAGCACAGTCCCAGGTCACCCCCCATGCCCTCCCCAGCCCACGCACCTTCACGGAATCCACCGGGTACATCACGCTGTGTTCCATGATCCCCGCCACCGCCCCGGCCAACATGTGCGTGCCAAGCGAGGCTCCGCTGGGCAGACTCTCGTAATCCTCACCCTCCATCGGGGGGGGCACGGAAGGGGCAGCGATCGGCCCTGGGGGCCCAGGCCCCGGGGGGGCCGCCGTGCTGCCCCCCACGGAGCAGCTCAGCTCCATTCGCTCGGAGCTGAGCGGGGATCGGGAACGGGAAAAGGGATTCCCGGAAAGGGGGGGGGGGGGGCGGGGGAACGAGGGGGGGGCGGCACGGGGAGCGCGCGCCTCCCGTTCCCCACTTTAAAGCCGCGCCCGCGCCCCGCCCCGCGCCGCACGGCGTCGGCCAATAGGAATGCTCCTCCGCCGCCCGCCGCTTCCCATTGGGTAGAGTGAAGAGGCGAGCTGCGGCCTGTGACGTCACAGAGAGGCCAGCCCGGAGGATTGACAGGTCAACGGGCGAATGGGAAGGAGGGGTGGGATGAGATTGGTTGTTGGGGGAGGAAAGGGGCGGGACGGCGGGCGGAATGTGGCGCGCCTCCCGCGTGCCAGCGCGCGCTTTCGGGGGAAACGGCGCGTTACGGGCATGTGGTGGAGGGGAGGGAGGGGAGCGTGAGCCTTCCATCAGTTTTATTTTGTTCTGTTTTATTTTTGAAGCTTCTGGGGCTGCTGAGAGTAAAGCAGCCCTTGGTATGAGTGCGCTGCACAGTCCTGCACGGCCCCCGGTGTGCCCTAAAACAGGCAAGGCCACGGGCGCAGCTGGAACAGGCACCCCTGCATTGCTGCTTCTCCATCCCTCTTGCTTTCCAGCGCAGATCGCATCTCACGTGGGTGCCCTCAGCATCACCCCGTCTGCAGGGCAAGGCGCGGCTGTAAATCAAGGCTGGGCTCCTGAACTTCCTTCTTTGAATGCAGCCTCGTGCAGGGAAAGGGCCAAGTTAGGGCTCGGCAGGAGCACTTCCTAGCACTGCTGCACGTGGTTCATGGAGGTTTCATGCTCTGTAAGCAACAAGTACTCTGTTCCCGATGGGTTCGTCAGGGTGGAAACGTTGCGTTGTCATTGACCATAATGAGCCCTTTCCCCTACAGCCCTCACTCTTGCTGCCTGATAGTAAATGGGATGAATCAGAGTGAATTTTTCCAGGTTATAGTTTAATCTCAAGCAGCTTTGCTGTGAGGAATCCTCTCTGCAGCAGCTCTGCACGCACGGGTGGTGCAGAAGAGATGCCAGCATGATGATGCACAGGGATTTTTTCCCGGTTGTGCAGAAGCATTGGAATGATTCCCACTCTGTGACATTGTTTCCACACCAGCATGGCACATAGGAGCCATCCGTCAACAACAACGTGAACTCAACTCGCTGTACGTACAGACCTTTTCCTTTTGAGACAACTCAGCCTCACGCAATGGCTTTTGGCCCCAGATTCCATCAGCAGGGATGGAGCAGACGGTGAAGCTTCCCATGCTGCTAAAAGCCCAAGCTGGCTGCACGTTTGCACAGGGCACGTTCATCCACATGCCAGTGGGTCACTGCAGAATGCACAGCTGCAATCTACACGCACGTTGCATCACACAGTCTGGGTGATTCAGACCCATAAGGCCTGAGTTCTTCCTGCTGACCTCCGCTATGGAGCCTCTGCACCCTGCCACAGCTATGAAACAGCAAGAAATAAATGACCCTCCCAGTGTGACATGTTCCTCACTGCTCCCAGCTCAGTGCAGGACCCTCCGCAGCCCATTAGGGTGCTTATCGGGGCTGGAGCTTCAGAACAGAGCAGATGTACCCATGCAGATAAGGCAGGAGTGTCCCATTTGTGGGCGGGCACCTTCAGGGAACCTGAAATTGGGGCTTATCTTCCAGATCCAGAGAGATACATCATATATATATATTTTTAATTCATTTTTTTGGGGTGTTTTCCCAATTTCCACCTTGGGTTTGGTGCGGTCTGAAGGGTGGGCAGGGAACGCCTTGTGCAGGGAGTTGCCCTCCAGCATCATATTGCAGGACACTTTATTAATTGGGGTGATGAACAGCAGGTAATTGGCCTTCTAATTGCAGCAAGGAAAAGGCACCTCGTAGCAGTGCAGTGCAAAGAGAAGGGATCCAAACAAATGTACCTCATTTGTACTCTCATTTGCAATGCAACCAGCTTGAGCTTCATGTAACACCAAGAAACCCCCATGGCATTTTGTGTAGGCATCGCCATTCCCCATTCTGCACGCTGCAGATGCTGTGCCAACAGGAATTGTCAGTTCCCCATCATGGATGCATTGCCATCAGCCCATAATTCCCACCCCTGCTCCTCCTAAAAAGATGCAAAACCTACCAAGAGGTTTTAAGCAGTGAGTCTGCAGCAACCTCTATGGTTTTGCTCCCTACATTTGCCCTTCGGTTGAAAAAATGGGTCAAAAGTGTACGTTTTGTGCTACTTCAAACCTAGACTTTCTGTGCCATGCTGGCCCTTCGAGCACAATGCACTCCTGTTCTTCGTTATCTCTGGGACCAAATGAAGCAAAGTGGATTGTTTTGTCTCCACAGTGGGCTGACCCATTTATTCAAGCATCAGCGCCATGTGTTTGCTGCTCTGGGGAGGTGAGCAATGGAAAACAAGGCAAGCTGGGCACTGATCTCTGCATGGGCAGAGCCACGTTTCTGCAGCCTGGGAGGTGTGGATGGGAGGAATTTGGCCTGTGGGTTTTATTTCAGCGCTCCCATAATCTGACCTAATTTACCTCGTTCAGTGGATTAATGCAGCGGGGAGAGGCGGTCCCTGGGTATAATTGAGGCTCTTTTGCTTTACTTCCTGCACCCAATCTTTTTTACCAACTCGCCTTTCTGGTTTGGAGCCCTGGGGAAACAATGGGAAAAGCTCAGCCCAGTGCCATGCTTGTAGGGTTTTTGGGTGGCAGCGAGCACAGGGGGGGCTGCTGGCTTTGTGCACGGCTCTGCTGTTTGCTTCCTTTGGGGCAAGCTGCAAAATGAGGGGATATGGGATGCACCCGAAGTGGTGGCGATGCTCTGCCATCAGCTGTTGGCACTGCATTGGCTGAGCTTTGTCACTGGGATGTGCAGTGCTTTGTGTTCAGCTGCAAAGGATGAGATGGGAGCTCAGCAAAAGGGCAAGCAAATAAAAAGCCAACTGGACTGGGATTTTACTGATGTATTTATTGCAACAGGGAGTTTTAACAACCAAAAAATCCCCCACAAAAATGCAGAAAGAACTCTGAATTCTGCTCGGAGCTGATCAGTGGCCCCATATCTGCCAGCCGTGGTGCTGCTGCTGCTGGATGATATTGGGGAGGGTGTGGGCAGGGTGGGTGCTGTGCTGCTGCCAGATAGGGATGCACCTGGTGGGCTGCAGCCCCCCCAGCTCCTCCATTTGAAATTGCAAATGCCCCAGTGTTCCATTGCAAGCTCAGCCCTACAGCATTGCCACCCCAGGTCTGCATCATGCTATGTGCTCCGGGCACAAAGAAATGCCACAAAATATGGTCACCAACTGCTAAGATTTTCCTCTGCTGCTGCAGAGCCCATACATCTGGAAGTAATTAGCAGGCACGAAGCAATGCAGCATTCCTCCTGGGCCTCCATTTTGTGCTGCTTGCAGGCTCTGGCAACTCACTTGCATTGGCAGCTCTGTGTGTCTTCTTCAGCTAACAAGGGTGTATACCATGCAGAAAGGATGCAATGCTTCAGTCCTTCTAAAGAAGACCAATTTCTGGCAGTCCTGCAGAGCTGTGCACCCACGGCATGGCTGCAGTGCTCCTCAGACTCATTGCACCCAGTGCAAGGTGTTGCTGAGCTGTGATGCAGCTTCTCTGCATGCAGGAGGCGGACGGAAGGACTTCGACTGCATTGCTTCTGTGCTCAGCTAATTACAGCACTTCAGCTAATGGGGATGAACACACCGAGATGAGCAACTTTGCTCTCAGCACATTGCAAAGTGGCAAAGCGTGTTGAGCCCGGATGGAAAGCAGAGCCTCAACCCCACCTTGGTTATCGGATGGTAAAAGATGGTGCACAAAACTGATGTGCCAAACCTCGTGTGCAAGATGTGGTGCGCAAAACTCAGCCTGTAGACCCGGTGTGCAAAGTCTGGCATGCAAATGTCCGATCCCAACGCTCAAAACCCAGCAGACAAAACTGACGTGCAAAAACCCGGTCTGCAGAAGCCAGCACGCAAAGCCGCTGTGCAAAACGCTGCGTGCAGAACCTGGCAGAACCCAGCACGCACGACCCAACGTGCAAAACCCGGTGTGCAAAGCTCGGCCCTATCGGCTGCTATCGGTGCATCCCATCTCCGCAGCGCTCCCGGACACACTACCGCCTCTCCGTGGCAGAGCCCCGCACCGCTCTGCTCTCACCCAAACGCACTTGGGGGAATAAATTCCCACCTGTTTGGCAAAGCTCGGTTTCGGGCTGGGCGATGACAGTAAACCTGAGAACGCAGCGGAACGCTCAAAGGCAAATCTCGGGTTCTCGCTGTATCCACACCGGCGTTATTAATTAATCGCATTATAAATATCGATACGTATCACAGCTGACATGCAGTCACACGTTTCCCCGTGCAGATCCACGGGTCTCCGTGTTTTATTCGCGCACCCACAGCCGCGCAGCGCTTTAATTGCGATAAGAGGTCGCCCCCAGGCACTGAATTGGCGCCAACCCCGCGCCTAGCCACGCCCCCGTCGCATTTAGCCACGCCCCCGTCGCATTTAGCCACGCCCCCGTCGCATTTAGCCACGCCCACTTCGTATAGCCACGCCTCCGGGGAATCCCTTCCCGGCCCGCCCTCTATTATCAGCGCCACGTGTGTGCGTGATTGCGTCACATCCGGCGGCGCACCCGGAAGCGACGCGCTGCCCGGTTGCTATGCGGCGGGGTAGCGGTGCGGTTGGAGGTGCGGGGCGCTGCGCTGCTGCATGGGGCGGTCCAGGTCGGGTGGTGAGGGCGAGAACGGGGCAGCCGAGGGTGGAGGAGCTGCTGCTGTGCTTGGGGAGGGGCTTCAGCTTCTGGGGGTGCGGTTTTTGGGGAGCGGGCTTGGAGGGGGAGAGTGGGCCGGGCTTTGGGGCCTGCCCGCCGCTGGGGCTGTGGGAGAAGGCGGGGGCCGCAGGCCGTGGGGCCTTTGCCTGCCTGCTGCCCGCTTCAAGCGCGTTTGTGGGCAGCCCTGAAGTGTCTGCCTCCTCTTTCTTCACCTCCTCCTCCTGTTATGTGTTTGTACGTGTTGGTGAGGGCTGCCGTCTCTCCAGACAAAACTTTCTCAGCTTTCAGCCCTGCTTGTGTTAGAGATGCTTCTTTGTGGCCCTGCATGTGCTCTGGTGTGTCTAGATGTGTCTTGTTCCGGGGAGCTCAAACCTGCACTCTGTGCTCCGCATGTGGCTTTGCCAATGCAGGGTGGTAGGGAAGGGTCTGCTTGCTCAACCTGCTGATGCTGCTTGTTGTAATGCTGTCTGGATTGTTATTTATCTCTTATCGTTCTTTAATTCAGGAGGGGAAGAGCAATGGCTTTGAAAATGGTTGTTCCTTGTCAGTTGGATGTGACTGGCTGATTCTGGAACACCAACTGCTTTCCGTCTGCTGGTCCTCCCAAAATGGGGAGGTAAGAATCCCAAAGGAGCTCTCACGTTGTGATGTTGTTTGAGGGCAAGGCCGATTACCTGCATACCAGCTTGTGTCTAGTTTGGAATGCAAAGATGGAAATGTGGTCTTGACTACTTATCGGTCAGTGTGGGCAAAACAGAGCTGGAACAAAGCAAGTGAAGTTTACAGGGCATATATTCATCCTTGGCTCGTTTCAGAATGCACCGTGCTTCTTTTTGGTGATGAAGTCCACCTTTAAAGCAGATCCCAGCCTCACAGAATCCTCTTTGAATTTTAGGATCGGCGTTTCTTGTTTGCTTCCCGCTTCTTGGCACTTCAGCATTTCTCCAATGGGATGTCCACGTATTTTCAACACTACTTTGCGTCAGATCGTGGTGATTGGAATACTTGCTGCTGCTGTCTCTTTGCTTTACTACTCGCTGGTAGTCATCCGCAATAAGTATGGGCGTGCATCCAGGGACAAAAGATTTCACAGGTGAGTGTTGAAAAGGCTCTGGTGGGAGGAAAGAAGTGTAGTTTTGATGTGAAGGATGAATTGGTACAACGTATGAGTGAAATAAATAAATGGGGGGAAAATGAGTGCACTTCATGCTTAGATAAGGAAAGCTTCAAAAACAAAGCTGCTTTCGGTTTATCACTACCTCAGCTTTCATGGGGAGCACTTCATTGACAGTGTAATACTGATAACTCTCCTTCTTATGATGGAAGCCGTTCTGAATCTCTTGAGGGATACCTGCACATGGAGTTTGATTGCAAGGTGGTCATGCTGAGTTTTCTTCTAGGTATCTTGCTCGGGTAACGGACACTGAAGCTACAGATACAAACAACCCCAATCTGAATTATGGCATCGTTGTGGACTGTGGTAGCAGTGGCTCTCGGATTTTTGTGTATTGTTGGCCAAGACACAACGGTAACCCACACGACCTGTTGGACATAAAACAGATGAGGGACAAAAATAGAAAACCAGTGGTTATGAAAATCAAACCAGGTACTGGAAACAAATGGTTTTGAGATATGATTTTTCTAGATAGCTGTGTATCCAAACTTGACTTTTTTCTCAAACCAGCACTTAAAGCATCTGGGGAAAAGACACGTAGAAGTTGTTGGTGTGGTGGTACTCCAGATTTCTTTGGGTTTTGTTAGCAGAGAGCTCTGCTCATCATTAGAGCTTGGAATGTGACACTGATGGGCAGGAAGGAGAGATTTCTGTGTGTGCTAAGACAGTTGCTGGTTCAGTTGTCAGTTAACTTGGTTTTTAGTGAATAAATAATCTGCTTTCTATAAGGCTACTTGAACCAATTATTTAAATGGGTGATTGTAGCAGAAATGCTAAGTTATAGCTTGAAGCAGTGATGGAGCACCTGATGGGAAGGCAGGGCGAGCCCAGGGGAGCTCAGCTGCATGCAATGCATTGCACCTGATTGACCAGAAGGGCTGGAGCCAGAATCCACCCCTTCCCAAACCTCATTTAAGGGTTGGCAGTAGAGGTGAGGGCATATCTCTGGAGATCCCTGTCTACCTGAGGCCTCCCAAAGCTAAGCAGATATCTTTTCCTTTGTTTCTGTATCCATGGCTGCTGCATTTGGGCTTATCCTCATTTGCTGCAGCCTAGGACTTTTGCCACCCCACTATTATTACTCTACTTTCCATCACATTGTAGCATTACAGTGATATATCTGCTATGGCTTTTTGCTTAACATTTAATTATCCTCCAAATATTAGCTTTAGTTATCTGTTTCCTATTTCCTTAGTTGAATTACTGGCTTTGGGATGGTTATTCCTGTTCTGTGTGTCAGTTATCAAGATTTTCCCAACAGGAAATCTCAAAGCTTGACTCGCTTCACTTTCATGTTTCTCTGTTTCACCAGGCATCTCCGAGTTTGCTAACACTCCTGAGAAGGTCAGTGATTACATTTTCCCACTTCTACACTTTGCTGCTGAACATGTGCCCCGTGCAAAGCACAAAGAGACTCCTCTTTATATTCTGTGTACTGCAGGAATGAGGATCCTGCCAGAAAGGTCATTGGCTCTCTTAATTTTTGCATTCAGGTTAGCAGGCCTGGTGTCTCTGCCTGTTTCTTAACTGCTCAAACTGTAATTTTGCAGCCAGCAGAAGGCAATACTTGAAGATTTGGTCACTGATATCCCCGTGCATTTTGATTTTCTGTTTTCGGACTCTCATGCAGAAGTTATTTCAGGGAAACAGGAAGGTAGGTTTGTGTTGGAGAAACAATCATAACCTTTGTAACCTTTATAGCTTTTGTGTTGCAATCTGGGGACTGTTTTAATTAATGCAATGCCTTTTAAAATTCTAGTTTGGGTGTGAGAGATTATTCCTCCCTGGCAACAGATGGAGCGTGGAGATAATCATCTGCTGCAATCTCCTGGCTTGTCTAAATGTTTCCTAATGAGCAGTGACAATAACTCATCTGTGTTTAGCAGTGATTTTAGTCCATTTTCTGGCTTTAGGAGGGAAGGGTTGAGGATAAGACACAGCATTTGTGATTGAAGAACTGTAGAGGGGAAAAATGGTTTTAGAGGAGCAGTGTTTCATTGTGCTCAGTTTGCTGGAGGCAGATAATAACTTTATAGGAGCTAACATGCTTGCTTTAGTTTGAAACCTACACTTGAAGTTGTTGTTCATGTATTGGATGAAGATTTGTCTTAGAATCCTGACTTGGAAAAGAAGATATGGAGTAATGCGTGGAGAATGTTAAATGTTTAAGTGTAATATAAAATGTGATATGTTGTATTAACTCAATATTCCTGAGACATCCCAATGTTTCCTTATGTGTGTAGGTGTGTATGCATGGATTGGCATCAACTTCGTTCTTGGAAGATTTGAGCATACAGATGATGGTAAGTAGCCATAAATGGGATTTGGGGGAGGATTAAAGCACTTTGCTGTGCCATCACTGTTAATGGTATGATTTTTGGTAGAGATATAAGTTGATAGTGCATGTGTAGATGCTGATGCTTGATTAATATGTATGTGAAAGTTTGGTGATCTGCATTGCTACAAAAAAAAAGATTAAACAGAAATAGTGTAGAGCTGCATTCTGCCCATTCTAACTCTATTTCCCAATGGCTTTTGGTTGTTTTATCCAGAGGATGAAGCAGTTGTAGAGGTGCACATCCCAGGCAGTGAAAATAAAGAAGCTATCTTCCGTAAGAGGACAGTGGGTATTCTTGACATGGGTGGAGTGTCGACTCAGATAGCATACGAAGTCCCTAAAACTGTAAGCTTTGCCTCTTCACAGCAGGTTATTATCTGTGCAACTTTCTTCTTTTCATTTTGGTTTATTTTAATGCGTATTCCTCTTTTTTTTCCCCCTCGTTTTCTTTGTTTTGAGTCTTATTCTTCATTACATCACATCCAAGCCAAAGGCAAGAGAAGATGGCAAATATGAGTCCTTCGTCAGCTAAGCACTTCATTTGTATTTCTTCATTCAAAAAGTTGATTTCAATTAGCACAACTTGTCACTAACTTTTAAGTGGGTCCTCTTTCTTTCTATGTGCATGTGTGCATGTATGCTTGTACAGCTTCTAAATCTGTGTGACACTGAGGGGCTCCTTTATAGTTTAGAGACAGAATGTTTATAGTTATTTTCCAAGATCCTGTATAAGATATGGTTGTTTTTTTTTTTTTCCTTCATAAGTTGGGTGGTAGAAACTGAATTAACAGGACATGTAGGTGATATTTCAACACACTGAACGTCTTCATCACAGTTCATCTGTTATAGGATGCAAATCTCTTTGTTGGAAGGCTGAAAGGGAATGTTGCTTGCTCTAATTGCATTCCACTGAGCTCTAGAGTAGTGCCTGAAGCTTTAGAGTTGGGTAACCTCCCATTAACATCACTGAGAAATCAGCTGAAGTCAGAATAGCATAAAAGCTGCGTGGTTTAGCTCTCAGTGCACTGCTGTAATGAGGTATATATGTATATTTACACTCTTCCTGTGAAATTGCAGGTCTATAGGTGTATATAGCTAAACAGAAGTATGAGCATTCAGATTCAGAACAAACTGCCTCAGCCAAAGGTGAATTGGAGATGGGAAGAGTTGCAGGCAGCTGATGATGATGGTTGCGTGGCTTTATCTGAATGCAGACCAATACAAAGCAGGTGTTCTGGTGTGAAACCTCTCTAGGTTCCTAAACAGAGAATGGGCAACAAGTGACAGTGGTGCTTGAAGTCTGGCTGCTGCTTCTCATCTTTTCCCAGAGAAAAATCACTTCGGTGTCATTTGTAGCAGCTCCTGGTTTATGCATTTCCCTAAGTCCCAATGGCATCCAACGCAGTGCTTTGAAAGCAATGTGCTTTGCTCTAACAAACAGAAAGCAATGTGGACTTGTGAAGAGCAAATAGATGCGTAAGGAGTGACGTTTAAAGTTGCAAAGGCATCTTCTGTTTCAAAGTGCTCATCTTCAAGTTCTGGTTCGTGTTGTTCATATTTAACCTTAGTGCTTGTGTTCTGACAGGAGGAAGTTGCCAAAAACTTGCTTGCAGAATTCAACCTGGGCTGTGATGCTCATCAAACTGAGCACGTGTATAGAGTCTACGTTGCAACATTCCTTGGCTTTGGAGGGAATGCAGCACGTCAGAGATATGAAAACAGTGTATTTTCCAGTACGGTGCTCAAAAATGGGTAAATGGCTTTAATTGCTTGGAAATACAGCTTCTGTAACCCCTGACTTAAATGTGTTTAGTCAAGTATCTCGATGTAAAACTTAGTTTATCCAGCGTGCCATGTGCAATGTTGGAGTTTCTTTATATAAGGATATCTTATTTTGATGCTTGCGTATCTCAGAGCTTGGTGTTTCTGATCTTATGCTGTTGCTTCCCTTGATCAGACTGCTGGGCAAACAGACTGGCATGACTTCGGATTCCCCATACCTCGATCCCTGCCTGCCTGTGGATGCTCAGGATGAGATCCATCAGAACGGACAGATAATGTATTTGAGGGGAACAGGAGACTTCAATCTGTGTCGTGAGCTTATCCAGCCCTTCATGAATAAGACCAACGAAACTCAGACCTCCCTTAATGGTGTCTACCAGCCTGCCGTGCACTTTCAGAACAGTGAATTCTATGGTTTCTCAGAGTTCTATTACAGCACTGAGGACGTGTTGCGCATGGGAGGGGATTACAATGCTGCTAAATTTATCAAAGCTGCAAAGGTAAGGCATTCTCCTGGGGAAACTCTCTTTCTAGTTTGAAACAGCTGCTCTACAAAAGCGCTTTATGCTGAAAATCTTGCAGCAAAACTCTTCCTATAAGGATCCCAATCTTTATATCCTGTAATAACCTATCACAAGGCATCTCTTTTCCTCACTGGGTGTTGTTTTTAAAATACTGCTTTAAAGCATAGTAGAAAAATACACTCTAAAGGAAACAGGATGCAGAAAAGCACTGATACTGGAAAAGTCCACCCCTTGGTTCTCTTTGGGTATGTCTTAGAAGAATGAATTTGTTTTCCTCTTGCTTTCTGTGTTCTGTGCCAGTTTCACAGGCGTTACTCCTAACAGTCTGTTGGATACAGTCATGCTACAGTGTACCCTATAGGAATATGATGAACTGCTTTGGCAGTGCCATGAGAATAGATTTCATCTTCAGGTGTGTGACTGAAGAATTTAAATAAGATGATTAGTTTAATTACGAGTGCCAAGTAAGGATCAAAATGGTTGTACACAGAATACAGTGAAATGCATGGTCGGACTTAGTAGCAGCACAGGGGGTGCTGTTGTATGCAGCTTTGGTATTTACAGAGCATCTCACCTAGTGGCATTTCTTCAAGGCAGAGGCATATTGAAGTCTTTCTTTTTTTTCTTTCCTTTCTTCAAGGATTATTGTGCCACTAAGTGGTCTGTCCTCCGGGAACGTTTTGACCGTGGTCTTTATGCATCACATGCTGATCTCCACAGACTGAAGTAAGTATTTGTGTTTGTACAGCAAATCCATTCATGCAGAGTTGCCAGGAGAGAGGTCAGTTCCAAATGGTCCATTTAGTGGAATCGTTGGAAGTGTGAATATAACCTTAAATATTGCATCAGCCATGAAAGTTACTGCTATTCCTATGTCTAAATGTGCTCCTCAGTCCTTTGGGACTCTGTGGCTGCTGAGGAATTGAATGCCTGATGATATGCTACTCTTTTTTTTTTTAATAGGTACCAGTGTTTTAAGTCTGCCTGGGTATATGAAGTATTTCACAGTGGCTTCTCTTTTCCTGCAAGCTACAGCAATTTGAAAACAGCTCTGCAGGTGTATGACAAGGAGGTGCAGTGGACACTGGGAGCCATTCTGTACCGAACACGGTTTTTACCTTTAAGGTAATGCTGGTTTTCTGCAATGTCTGGGCAGTTCTTGGGTGGAAGTGATGGGGTTTCCTCCGGTTAGAGGCAGACAAGGTGCTGCTTCTAGTGCATATGCACAACCTAAGGATGTGTTTAAAGTAGCTCAACTAATGCTTGATAAAGCCCATCTTCCTGAAGTGGGCTCTTTTTGCTTTGGTTTGGAGGCAGGGCTCGATTTGTGACTTAACATGTTATCTCCTTGTTTCCTTTCAGAGACATCCAGCAAGAAAACTTCCGTGGAAGTCACTCCCACTGGAGGAGCTTCTCCTTTGTTTACAATCACTATTTGTTTTTTGTCTGTTTTCTGATTGTGCTGCTCTCCATCCTGCTTTACCTGCTGAGGCTCAGGCGGATCCACAGGCGAATGCTGCGTAACAGCTCATCTCCTTCCCTCTGGATGGAGGAGGGCCTCCCACCACAGAAGATCTCTGCAGCCTTATGAGAGGCTGTGATGGAGAACAACTCTTGGACTTCCTACACAAAAAGCCATTTTTGCCTCAGGGTTTCTCTTTTATTTCTCTCTTTTTCTTTTCTTTTTTTCCCCTTTGAGTCATTGTGGAAGCAAATTGCCCAGAGTGTGGAATTCAGCTTGGTTTTGGAAATACAGGGAAGTGGAGTCAGTTTGTCTTAGTCTCATGAAATAATATCTGCCAAAAATTCCTTATTTTTTAAATTAATGCACTTTGTTGTGTAACGGGGCGAGAAAAGACTGTCAGTAAGTATGTAGCAGCAGCTTAAGCTATGTATGGTAAGAGAGAGTGTGAATTCTCATCTTGTGGGTGAGACTGTGAAATTCTGTTAGTCAGGATGAATGAGTTTTATTTGCTTTTCCAGATTCCAGGACTCATATTGCTAGATTTCTCAATGCTGAGTCTCCTCAGTCAAAGGAAAGGAAGTGCAGGGTTTTCAAAAGCAGCAAGAAAACAATCTCTTTAGATCAGCTTTTCCAATTTTATATTCTATAATAAGTACTGTGATGGAGAAGGAAAAATCTATTGCACCCAATGCTGTGCTTCCAAAAGCTGCTTACAGCTGTTTTATATATGACAGTCTCCCCTTTTATCTTGGAAGCTGTATCTGCATAGTGGCACAAGTCACCACTTTTTAATCCTTTCTTTCTCTTTCGTAGTCATCCAGAGATTGCCCTGAAACTCCAGTATGGTGGAAAGAACTGGAACATGCCTAAGCTTTTGTTTCTGCTAGAGTAGACATGCACAATGTCTCTTATTTTTGTTTTTAAGTACTCTGAATTGTTAATTTATATTCTATTTAAAGCTGTTAATTTTACTTGAAAGTAAATTTGTCCATGATTAAAAGTGGAATTTATATGAACTCCTGGTGTGTGGGTATCTTATTCAGTGTATATCACTTCTGTCCTCACTGCTTGTGTCCAGCTAGCAATGTTGTCTTCTCTTTTAGCAGGTGTGAAAATGCAGAAGGACAAGAAGCTGTATTCAGTACTGAAGAACTGGGGATGTTGATTCCATTTTGTTATGCTTAAGGTGCAGTTTCTTCCTCTACGCATCCCGATGCTTTGAATTGTGTTGTTGGTTCCTCTTGGTGCCTTGACTGCAAAAACTGTAGGTTGGAACTGCGTCCACCTCCCACTTCTGACATCTGGAACTGCGGTACAAACTTTTGTGCACTCATAGGCTGATAATTCTTATCAGAAAACTGACACTGCTGCTTGTTACAGAGCCTGTGCTTCCTGTTTCTGGGATGCCTGAAACTGAGCACAGAGCTTCTAATTGCATGCTCAGATAATGCAGGCCCCATTTGGACGAGGGTCAGTGTTAAAGGGTTAATGTTGAAGTGGAGAGGAAGTATCAGAGTGTGTTATGGTGATATCCAGGCAGGTGTGGGGGTGCTTTTAATTATTACAGAACTTAAAGCCCAGCAAGTACAAGGGAGGAGGTGCAGATCGACCAAAACCACTTTATTTTGCAGCTCCAAACTACTAAAGAGAGGAATCCTTCCCATCCTGCTCCTGGCCAAGCTTGCTCCGAAGAGACTGCATTAAACAACAAGCACGAGAGGAAACACGATTCCTTTAAGAGCCTTAGAAATACCTGTTTTCACTCAATACCTGTTCCTGGGCTCAGGTTTCCATGCCACAGTAATAATGTTTATCTGTTTGTGTCTGTTTCTGTATTAACATGCCTTGTTTTCTTTCTCCTGCTTTTCCCATTCACCTTGTCCTTTCTCCAGGTGCATTTAGGGCTGGTCAGAATGCAGAAAAGCACAGGGGAGAGGCAAGGGTGCTGCTCTTTGACCTTCCCCAGTGACCTGGAATGGGCAGGAGCATGATGCTGCAGGTTTTGGCTTTGCAGCCTCTTAAATGCATCACTCATCACCTTGTTGCTGTGTTTTTTTCGTGTATGGAATATATCCAAACAGGGCCAAAGGTGGCCCCTAATGGAAGAAGTGTTTTGGAGACAAAAGTATGTCCATGAAAGAGAGATGGAGAGCCTGGAGGAGAAGAGGCCCACAGCTCCAATGTGGAAACAAAAGGGTTTTCTGTGCCTCTGCAGCACTTTGCAAAGGGGACAGTCAACAGCAGTGACTCGATGGCACGCCTGATCACGGGCACCTTGTTCTTCTCCCATTGTTTCTGCCATTGTTGCTACCAAATAACGCATGAAGCTCATTGAAAGCTGAAATGAGCCTCGTGAGGGCTTTGCTGTGTCCCTCTCCCTGGGCATTAGCTTGTATGTGTGTAGCATTCAGGGGACTGGGTCCTTATAGCTGTTTTTCAGGTCACTCTCTCTCTCTATAAAGAATGGGAGGATGACAGTGACTTTCTAGCCTGAGTTGGAAGATCTTTGGAATGCTTTTTAAGGATGAGAAGGGAGCTGCTGCATTTGCAGAGGGACAGTGGAGACCAGCACGTTGCGTTCTTGAGCATCCTTGCCCTTTTTGCTCCCTTAACAGCCTTATTCTGTTCATTTCAGTTCCTCTTCCCTTCTCCCTTTCTACTGGATGTAGCGTTCTCAGTCACAACTGAATGAATCCTTCACCAGGAGGATGGCAGACGAGTTCTGCCTGCTCAGGGCTCCTTGGGGCCAGCAGTCCCTTCTCTGGCCCTTGACCTCCAGGCACAAAAGTGTGCGCTCTGCTGTTAGAAGGGGGACTCTTGCCATCTAGTGGGAAGGGATGGTAGGCTCGAAGACCTCTGCCATCCCCCAGGGTAAGAAGACAAAGCACATACCACCTTCCTGGGTTTGTTTTCTGCATGTGTGGGATCAGCAACTTGTCATGCTTGCTTTATGTTCTTTTAGTGACAAAACTCTTTACGCTCTCCTCTACCCATCT
The DNA here is from genome assembly GCF_016699485.2 of Gallus gallus. Classification (NCBI taxonomy): domain Eukaryota; kingdom Metazoa; phylum Chordata; class Aves; order Galliformes; family Phasianidae; genus Gallus; species Gallus gallus. The sequence goes on from NC_052553.1 coordinate 1,257,823, forward strand.
CCTCCTGGATGGCTGAGTAGCACAGAGTTGTCAAGAACCTGCACGTATGGGGAAGGAGTTTACTTGGGAGAAATCTGGCTTTCAGCAGCTGTATCCTTGAATTGGTGCTCAAAAGCAAGGAGGATCAATTAGGAGAATGGAAAGTGCTTGCATAGTGCCTCGTGCTTGGGTCTTCCTTGCCCTAGGAAAACCAGTGCCTTGCATTCCAGTTGGGAACTTCCGTGTTAACTGAACTCTCTCTCTGCACCTTATTTGAAAGATTAAGGATAGAAATACAAGGAAGATGCATGTGCTTTCTCTGTGGATGTGATGCTCTGTTGTCCCAGCTGCATGGGAACAGCAGCTGTCATGCAAGCATTGAGCTACAGTGTCCTTTCTGAGCTCCTGTGCTTGCTACATCAGTGCAACTGTTGTGTTTCCTGGGGAATCATGGAAATTCCAGTAGGGGTTAAGCACTACATAAAATACACTGGTTTATTCCTTACTGTGAGATGCACAGTCCCAGTCCTCTACAGTCACTGGTGTTTGTTATCCACCTGGTGAGTGCAAAAGCAGAGCTTTGCCTCTACAGTTACACATGGCAGCAGTGTTCCAGTAGGGCCAATGGGTGTGAGAGCCGCCACGTGTCGTTAACACCTCGCAGGGCATCAGGTCCTTTTGGTTCCCCAGATATCGCTCTGTGCGTTTAGAAGGTTGAGTTGACCTGGGTGAGATTTGGACCAATGGCTCCAGAGAGTCTGCAGGGGGAAAAGCATGAGGCTTGTGGAGGTAATGAGCCTTCCCTTTTAAAAAGAACTAACAATTAGAGGAGATTATAGAACCTAATAGCGCGTACCTAATTTTTTTGGAAGCACAGGCCATGACTGTGACTGCTTGGTCAAATCCAGCCTTGACTTGTCCTTATGGCAAGGTGTGCACTGCAGGTAGATGCAGAAGGAAATGCTGAGGATGTGGCCCTGAAATCTGTTGTCCTCGGGTATTAGGAAGAGGTTCTTTGCTAGAAGAGAGCCAGGATTTGGAATTGCTGCTCCTTGTGTCTCCCTTCCAGCTTGGGAAAGTCTAAGTGGTTTCCTTCATTTTCTGTTTATGTGATCAGATGATGCAAACCCAGCCTAAGCAGCATTTACCCCTGTAGACTGTGATTTTTTTTTTTTTTTTTTTGAGAGGTTTTCCTATTTTATTTGTTAGCTTTTTGCTGAGTGCTCTCCTTCCAGCCTTAACCTGCTGCGGTATGAAGGGGGCAGCAGATTTCCCCGAATCCAGCTCAAGAGCTTTGCTGAATTCCTGCCGAATGCTTCGCTTTATGCAACCCACAAACACTTCCATCAGCTGGAAGCCTGCATGGCATTTGCTGCTCGTATCCTTACCCGACCCGGGCATCCAGAGAGCATTCCTCCTGCAGGCCGTCATGTTTCTCCATGCCCCGATCACACATTCCTTCCTCTGGCCGAACTGCTTTCAGCTTTCTGCTGGTCTGAAACAGCTCTGTTTGGTGCAGCTTCTGCTGTGAAGCATTTTGCTCCTGGTGTCACTGGGTTTTGAACCATCAGGTGATGCTCTGCTGATGGCAATTTGCAGCATTTTTGCTACAGGAAAATCAAGGCTCTATGAATTGCTCCCATTGAGAGCTGCTGTTGGCTTCCCTGGGAAGAAGAACAAAGCTCTGAGTGGTTTCCTGACTTGACGTCTTGATATCCTCCACGAGTTGTACCAAGAAGCCAATGATCCTCTTCATAGTCATAGAATTAAAGGAGTTGCACTGGAGATCATCAAGTCCAACCCCATAATATTTATTTAACAATGTGATTGACATTGGAGGGCTGCCCTGCCAACTCATGGGAATGTGGTTGGCATCTCCTTGCCCTTATTGTCAATTTTTCTTGGTAGGTATCATCTCAGGGCCTGCCTTGCCGGTAAGTAATGGGACCGTTTGTGTATTGGGTCGAGTCTTTGAGGTCCCTTCCAATCCAAGCCATGCTATGATCCTCAGTTAGAGACCAAACCGTTCCACAAAATAGGGAGCAGGAGGGATTCTCCTGAAAGCAAGGCTGAGCTTCTCCAGTGTTGTCGCTTTATTCCATGATGCCTATGCCCTCAATTAAACTCTACATTGCTGCAATACGCTTCCAGTCCAGATTCCTGGAGTTGGTCTCAATGACCCTTCAGGGTCCCTTCCAACTGGGGATGACCTATGATATGGCAGATGTGTCCTTATAGTGTTTGGTGTTAAATCATTGGAAATATACCCAGAGATGGAGATAAAGCACTTTAATTTTTCAAAATAAAGGGTATGCTAGAAAGTCCTTTAAAAACTTTATATTTCATCGCGGGATTTACTGAACTAAATGGGGACGTTCCTCCTAAAGTTGGTTTTTGTGAATACCTCTGTGCCTATCAGCTTTCTGCTGACTTGTTTGGAAATCCCATTAAACACACAGGTTCAAATGCACATGGCCAAAGCTGGGGAGAAAATACATTTCCATTCGTTGGGAAATGCTGATGTTTCAGAATGCAGTTGGGTCAGAAAATATAATTTCAAGGTGTCCTCTGGAACTGATTTGCAAAGTGCTGCTTTTCTTATTGTTTTTACAGCTAGAAGGATGTTTTATTTTGTTTATTAATGGAGGATTGCCTTTTAGCATCAGGACACTGAGGGGTTTGGGGTAATTCTTGGTGTGGATCCAGTTGGTTCTGAAGGATGTGCCGTTCAGATTCCTATCCCACCCCCTTCCCTGCAGCCCTGCCTGGATTTCCCCCCATTTCCCTCCTGTTTGCAAAGCTTGTGCTCAGATTACAGGACAACCCATGATATCACCCGCTATGAGCAGAGGCTGAAGGGGTTGGGTCTTGGGAGGGGTTTGCTTGGCGAACTCCAGTGAAATTTGCCAGGAAGCAGCAGCTCCTTGCAGCGTATTCCTCTGGCTGCGGGATATTTCCCAGCACGGAGGGGACCACTCGGACAGCTCAGCCCCAAAGGGAGAACTTCAGCACCGAGCTCACCCCCAGCACAACCTACCACTAACCCCAAGGTAACGCAGTGCTCTCACCCATTCTCCCTGGGGAGGACGGAGCTGATGAGTTAAACCTTTCTAACCCTCTCGTGCTGAAAGTTCGACTTCGCCTCTTCTCTTTTTCTCTTTGTTTTCCTTCTCTCCCATCACTGCGTGCAACGTTTAGCCTTAACCAGCTGGCAATAATGCATATGATTCCGCTAATTCCTCTCTCCCGAGTCTTGATTGGGGAAGGATGACACAGGCACAGCGTCACTTTGCAAAGATGTTGGGAGCAAGTTATTCTCCCCTTTGCTCGCACACAGGCGAGCACTAATGAAGCAAAAAAAAAGACGTGTTGCAAACTGCCTGCAAGTCGAGGCAATGCGTATTCTCTGAGGTTATTACAGTCTGCTTGATTTAAAGCAGAAAGCTGCAGTGCATGCCGTCAACGCCGTGTAGATGTTGCCAGCTACGAGCAGTTTGAATTCTCCTCTTTGAATATTGTGCTTTCAGTGGAAAAGGCTTTGGTGCAGATGTTTCCCATTGGCAGAAGGCGTAGAACAGATACATCCATAGATAAGGAACTTTTGCTGTTGTCATGCTTGGGATCTGCAGCCGTTTGCGAAGCATCCCAGTGGCAGCTTTCATTAATTAGGCTGTTTTATCACAAAGTTTTGAGATTTGCAGCAGCATCCACCTGAAAAGTTGCAGCAGAGAAACCTCGGGCTGTGTCTGGAATGACTCTGCCTTCTCTTAAGTAAACTTTTGTTCTGTAAATTAGGAAGACATTACTATGGGAGGGTGAGAGAGGTTTAAAACCCAATACAAGGTAGCACGCTATGCAGAAAGACCCCACTTTATCTGCCTGGGAACAATAGTAGGAAACCTGGTTAGCATCTCTCATCAGCTCATAACTATAACATTGCACTGCTTTCAGACTGGCACTGAACAGGGGCTGCAAATAATTTGCTGTAGGGTTGCTGCTTGCCAGCTTCATTTCATCTGCGCTGAACCACCCGCAGGGGTAGAATTTCCTGGGTTGGAAGTGGAGAGCGGTTAGGAGACATAAAATGAAATGTTTGATGAGCTGCTGCAATGCAGAGCATGCAGAGGGAAACCACGTATTTACCTTTGTGTAAAGACTGAAGGAGCGGTGGTGGTACAGCAGAGGACAATGTCTTGGTCTCTTTTAGTAGAGCAGCCATGCATTCTGCTGACAGTCCTGTCCTTTTGTAAGGGGACCTCCGAGTGCTTGGTGATGCTCTCTGTAGTTGGTTCAGTAGGTTCATCCCAAACATCATTGACTTTTACCTTCCTGCACCACTAATTCCTTCTCTTTTCTTTTACATTTCTGTCTCCTATATTCATTTTAACCTTTCATCCTCTCTTCTCCTGATCTGTTTCCTAACGCCATCAGTGCTGCTCAGAAGGACAAAGATGTCCTTTCTCAAAGATGGCAGCTTCAGTGGGTGGACCCATCCAGCAGACCACCATCAGCAGGTTTGCAAAGCGCTTTCTGCGCAATGCAGTGCCTTCTGAGAGTTGCTGTGCTTCCCATCTCTGTTCAGTTTGGCTCTATGGCACCAGGCAAAGGGAAGAGAGAAGGAAACTAATGGATTTCCCCAAAAGATGGGACTGTCATCCTTCTAGCAGGTGGAATCTCTGGGTTTGTAAAGCACAGAGTGTTATCTTGGGTTGATCTCTGTTATCCCAGACTGGGCTCTGCCTTGAATCCTATGTGGCATTCTACCTAAAAGTACTGTAGCTTACAGCTGGGATGTCTCCAGTGGTTCATTCAACTTCCACTTTTAGTGTGCTTTTTGGATTGCCCTATGCTACCTCTCTTAAAAGTGGCTTTGTACTCCGACTCTCCCAGCAGGGTGGCATCTCATCCCCAAGGAGGCCATCCCATCGTCACAGGATACTGTACACCAATTGCTCTATATGTTGTTCTGCTTTGCTTTAGGGCAAGTTACAATGAAGTCAGCCTGAGTGATGCTTGGCTGGGGATCCCTAGGGCAGGTTAATAGTGGCAGTGATTTTTCTAGCCACCCCAGTCCATCTGTCCCTTGAAACAAAGGGGTGATACATCTCAACTCCTATGGAAGTGAGTGGTGATATTTCCATTCTCCTTAATAGGACCAGAGAGGCCAATGTGAGTTGCCCGTTGGCTGGAGAACTGCTTCCCCAATGGGAAATCCCATTACTGCCTTATCACCATGCTTGCTAAGGGATGTGTGACTGGAGAATGAAGTATGGAGTTGGAAATGCACGGGGCAGCATTTCAGGTGGCCAGATAGCAGCGTGCAGTGCTCCGGGCCACGTCTCAGAGCAGTGGTCAGGGTGTGATTGTCCCTTCCTCCTGATGGATGCTCCACATCATGCAAATCAGAGCACTGCTGGGTCTGCAGTCCTAAATCAGCCACTCGAGACTCTCCTTTTGTTGCTGGATCAAGAGGGGAGTGGGGAAGCTGGTTTGTTGCTGGCTCTGTCAGAGCTGATCTATTGTTCTGATGATCTGGTGAAATGAAAAAGGGGATTCTAGCTGCCCGGACAGGCTTTGATGTGGGGAGATGAATGGCCTATTAGTTTCACCTGGCGAATTCTCTGAAGAAGCAAAAGCTTCAATGTAATTTTGCAATGAGATTGCTGCACGCTTCTGTGCAAGCGTGTGTGTCCGTCGGTTCAAGACTTCAGACCAGAGCCCTGCAAAGGGCTGAGTCAGCAGCTTGCAGGAGCGTGCCCCAAAGCCTTAAATTACAACTTAAGGGCTTCCCATCACGATGTCATGGCCTGATGTAGGGGAGCCAGGAGACCTGGAGCATTTTCCTGGCTTCTTTATTCAATCAGTTTTTAATGCTCTGTCTTGGATTTTTCTGAATGGGGAGACCAAGTGAGATACTTCTAGGATTGTGTCATTAATGAGTCTGGAGGCTGTTAGAGGATTTGAGGGGAGGAATGAGCCCTAAAGCAAAGGAAATCACCAGCACAAAGCAGACATCCTGCAAACCCAACCCTGGGTTTGTTCTTAGGGAGCTCAGCGTGTGCAGCTCTGTGATATTTCAACAGGATTCTGCTCTTCCTGATATCGTGGCTCAGTCTGAATGGTTTTTCTTCAGCCCCTCGATGAACGAGAGCTCTGGGTTTGCAAGGTTTGAGTTCTGGGGCGATGCAAGCACTGGGAAAGCTTTGTCTCTTAATGTTTGAATGTGCAACTATTTAGGATGGTAACGTGACCTGAAGGGAAGCAGGCTGTGGTTGCTAGTACACACTGCAGTGTTGTGTGTGCAATGGCTGCTGTTCTGGTCTTAGGGAGAATTCCTCTGAGATGCACTTGCACAGATTCAATGAGATTAGAATGCAGATTTCAGGCTGTTTTTCCAATACCTCCTTCTGGGCCCTATCTCAAAGGATCCCAATGGGGACGGGACGATGCATGACCTGAACATGAGATGTGTGCCCCCCATGTCATTCCCCTTGGCAAAGGTTCAGGATTGCATTCGTACACAGTTGTTAAAATACCTTTTTTCTCATCAGCCTTTCCTCTATGGAGCAGGGGACTCATCCATCCTCCCCACATTTTCTTCAGTTCTGCAGTAAGTGGGTTTTTGTAGCTTTGCATGGCTCTGAAAGCCTCTAAGCTTTGGGAAACAAAAGCAAATTATCCTGCAGTTGGCTTTCAGTGCTCCCAGGGTGCCGACCTGATGAGGTTTTGCCAAATGCAAACATTGCACCTGCAAAATTTGCTATAATCTGCATTAGTAATGTTGGTACCCATTCAAGCCTGGAAGTCTATGCCACCAATCTGCCCGTTGACTGTGAGATCTCCCGATGCTGTGGCTTCCTATAGGGCCCTGGTATCTTCCAGGGCTCTGTGTTATTAATTAATGCTTCAGGGAGCTCAGCTGGTAACCATTACATCCCGCCTCCAAATGGTTTCCCCAAACCTTTGTGTCTTTTGGCTGCAGTCCTCCATTGAAATGACCCAGGAGCTTTGGTTTGAATTGGACGCAGCCCTGCAAGCTGGAGCTATTCCCAAAAGGTAACCCAGATGGGAATTGGGCATCTCCTCTTAGTTATAGCAGCGTGCCTTTATCTCTCAAGAGCTTCTGCCAGGACTTGACCACAAGGCCGATGATCACAGATGATGTTTGTTTGCCAAGAGAAAGCCATAATGACACTTTAGGTTGGGTTGAAATCTCCCTCTCCAGGAACTGAGATGAGACTGAGGTTTCAACCCAACTTAGCTCTTGTTTCGCATTTGCTGAGGCTGTTTAAACCCTGTTTACTCAGTAGCAAGAAACAACAGCCGCGTAAAACGCAGTAGAACAAAACAGATGTTGGAAGATTAGAGCTGAAAACCAGATTTCCCAAAGACCATTGGGCTTGCAGCTCTGTGGGCTCGTCGTTCCCCCTCCGGTATTTTTAGTTATAACTAACATATGTCATTTCTCAGTGCTATGATCTAAGGGGGTTGCTTGGAAATCGTTATCCTGTTCACAACAACTGCTCTGCCCACGTGTTTATCCTCTGGGCTGGAGCCCATCTTGCATCCATGAAGCACATTGTAAAGAGGTTTCTTTTGAAATCCATGCTGGTGGGTATTGAAGTCGGGTATGTCTGACAGCACTGATGTGCATTGGCTCGGGAGCCTTTTTAGCTTTGCAGAACACATCTCCTGCTCTGCCGACTGCATTTGCTTTGGGAAATCCCCTTTGTTTCCTGCTGGAGGAGAGCAGCCTTGTGAAAGCGTTGTGTTTCCTTCCTCTCTGCCTGACGCGGGGCAGGGCTTGCTTCCATTCCTCCCAGCCTCACCTCCTGACCTGCAGAAATTGAAAAAATACCTTGTCTGCGTGCCAGGATTTCTTTGAAAACGTACAAATCTCAGTCTGGTGAAGCCACTGTGAGAGTATCTGGCTCCTTGAAACCCAATCGTTACTGTCTTAGAAATGTTTGCTCCATATTCCCCCCCTCCTCTGTTGTAGTCCCCCCCTTTGCTTTTTCACTTTTCTCCCCAAAACCCAATGAAACCCCTTTAGCTAAGTCCTTTATTTCATGCATGTGGATCTTATGGGAAAGTCTTCCATCCCCAGCGTGTCAGAGGATACTCACTACTACCAGCCCTATGGGAACATAAGGGGAAACTGAGGCAGAGCGCAGGCTGAGGTCAGGTAGGAGGCTGAAGCTGAGATTTAACTGTGTCCCAAATTTCGGGCTTGTTCCTTGGGATTTCTGATACATCTCACTAGCTTGAAAGGCTACTTAGTGAGTCACATTGGTGATCATTGGTGATCCCCTTTTGGGGACCAATGTCCTGAGCCCCAGCAAAACCACTGGAGGGCTTTACATCACAACATCTGCTTTTGGAGCCCAATCTTTCCCCCTCTCCCTCCTCTGTGGTATTTGCCAGGAAATGATGGATCTTTAAGGGCTGGGGAGCTTTTTCCCACTGCACTGTGGCATTGCTTCATTTGCAAACTATTCAACCATCAGCCCTCACGTGTGCTCCTCGACCACTCCACGTGCTGGGGAGTATGTGAAGTGGGAAGAAAATGACCAGGCTTTAAGCTTTGCCCAGCATCCGGATAAATTCCTCTAATGAGCCAAAAGTTGCTGGTTCATACCTTCGATGGCCAGTTTGCTATGCTGTGGGATGAGGGAGTCCCAGTCCTGATTTAGCAAGCAAGCCCTGGAGATCGTTAGCACTAGGCAAGGCCAAATGAGATTGCTGTTCTGCAAGGTACGGTAACCTGCATTGATTTTCTGCAGAGGAAATGATGTGCAGTGGCAGAAGTAAGTCTTCTATCACAGTATGAGGAAAATAGACTTCAGTAGAAATACATTGCTTCTGACCACACTGTAATACGTTTCATTGCCCTTTTTGTTTTTCCACTGTTTAAGTGATGGATTTTAAGGGGACTATGGGGGTTGTCGTTGAGTGTATTGTGCTTTACACTGAATCATAGAATCATTAAGGTTGGGAAAGAACTCTGAGATCACCAAGTCCAACCATCAATCCATCCTCACCATCCCTGCTAAACTCTGTCACTCTGCTGCAAATACTGAACTACTGGGTTTGCAGAGGAACAGGAAAATCCTATTGCTGCCATTTTTGACCTGTAGAATGTTGCCCTGGAAAAAAATATTCTCCAGCCAACAGCAACTTGACTTGAACTTGCAAGTGGTTTTCGTAGGTTTCTTCTTATTTTCTTCTCCCACCCCGTGAGAAATAACTGACTTTGGTTCTTACCAAGTCAAGTCATTGGGTAGAGGTTTACCCCCTTCTGATGCAGGAGGAATGAAGTCCATGTCCTTACCAAGCCCTACTCACGCTTTCCTTTCATTGCAGGACAGCCGCACAGCACCTACCTGCACTGACCAGCAGCTGCAAACCAACGCTTTGGCTCTGAGAACTGTGAGCACTGAAAATGGAAGGATTCCTGGGCTTTAACCATAACCACTGTTTCATCGTGCTGTTCTTTGTCTCCCTGAGCCTTGCCCAGTATGAACACTGGCCCTACCTCCCCGGGTACCCTGAGCCACCCCCGCAAGTCTACCAGCCCCCCCGCAGGCCAGCAGACGTTCCCAAAATCCAACTACGGCTCGCAGGGCAGAAGAGAAAACACAATGAAGGCCGAGTTGAGGTGTTCTACAATGGCGAGTGGGGCACGGTGTGCGATGATGACTTCTCCATCCATGCCGCACATGTGATTTGCAGGGAGTTGGGCTACGTGGAGGCAGTGTCTTGGCTACCGAGCTCAAAATATGGGAAAGGAGAAGGTAAGGCGACCCCCTCCCCGTGCTTAGCTCTCTCTCTCCAACCCTAATTATTCTTGACTTGATGGCCAGATTTGAAGATGTAGGCCCAGACAAAGAGCTGAAGGAGCTGATCTTGGCATGTGAGCTCCAGCAGAGGATGAGGGTAGGAAGATCTCCAGCAGCCAGTAGGGCTACTGAAAAGGGAATCTGCAACCACAGATGTAATTTACGGGTAGTTATTTCCCTGTTCGTGCTTCCACTGACATACAGTGAGTCAAACAGGACCTCTGAACACTCTTTCCTCCTGTTCTTCTTTTCCCTGTGAGCTGTTTGAGCTCTAAATAGCTCTCTGTGATGCTGTACAATTCTTTTTCCTCCTGTCATCCTCTCTAGAGAGGTATACCTCATTCTGCAATGCTGAGTAGCCTGTAAAACCCCAAAGGAACGTCTGTGCTTTGTGTCCTATATAGGACTGTGTTTGGAATAATCTTTTGGGACTCTCCAAGCTGGTCCTGGTGAGGAAGAGCCATTCACCCCTAACCCAAACTGCTCTTTGCTTCTATTGTGATGTTTGAAATAGCACGTGAGGATTGCGTGGGCAATTACAACTTGGAAAGTTGGATCTTTCCTTTTTATAGGTAGTAATAAACTCTCAGAATAGCGATGCTTGAGGTAGAGTAGCTCTGTGAGAGTATGCAACTCAACAGCCTTGTTTAATTGTCTTTTACTATGCTGTTAGTTAAATACCGGCTGGCAGAGAGTTTCTTCCTCCAAACATTCAGGCCTGGTGCACTGTTGATGTAACCCACAGACAATTTCCACTCCAGCAGGGATAAACGTGCTGTATGTCTATTACTTAGCAGTGCTCGTTAGCTCTCACACCTATAAAATTGCCCATTAAGGACCAAGCAAGCCTTAACATTGCAGGTTTCATGTTTCACTCAAGTCAATGTTGTCCTAAGCTGTGGATTTTGGCTTTTGGGGTGGAGAAGATTTCCGAGAGAGAGAAAAGAGTCCATGACATTGGAAAACAAGCCAGAAAATCATTGCCATCTGGTTCAGCGGGTAAATCCTGAAGCAGAGAGCCTGTGTAGGGGGAATTGTGCCTTCCTAGATCAGGAAGGACTCAATAGACCTGATGTTTGGGGAGCAAGAGGAGGGCTGGCAGATCCATCAGCTGGCTGGTGTTGAACCAAGTGAGCATTAGGGCTGCTGGAACAAAGCTGGGAAAGCCAAGGGAAACAGCTCCAACTGCTTTTGCAAAATCTCCTTCTGGCTTTGAAAGTTGGGCAGTCCCTTCTACCCAAAGGGGAGATATCCTTCTTACAAGCAAGGCCTTGGGGACCCTAAAATAGGGGAATTGTTGGTTGTTGCTCCTTGGAGTTTAGGGGATAAATCATAGGGGAGTAACACATACCCAGCACATTTCCAAAGGGAACGTGAGCACTTGGTCAAGGGGAGTCTCAAAGGTGCTGTTGGTTCTTTGCTTGGAAAATATGACCTCAAGTTCTTGGAGTGGCACCTATGGATTTTTGTCCACCTGTCAGTCAGCTCCAAAGGACCTGATTTGTTTTAATACAACATACATGTGTGCACACGGATGAGCACACACTTTTTGCTGGGGGGAAAAAGAGTAACTACAGTCTGGAAAGTGGATCTGGTCATTGGTTTTCAAGGAGCACACAAATAACAGGAGGTTCCAATCAACAGTGGTTTGTTGAATCTTTTGCAAACGTTTGCCTTTAAAATGTTAGGACGTTTAATCAGAACTCGGAGCGCTCTCACAGAAGAGATTTAATGAGGGTTTGATGAGAAATGATGTAAAGTGAAGCCTTAAATACAGAGGGTGATTTGGTGTGATTAGAGGGCAGGGCCCAATCAGCCAAAGCCCTGATTAGCACAATCTAGATCTCCATCTTTCTGAGTCTCATCTCTATTTTCTTTCCCCTTCAGGGAAAATTTGGATGGACAACGTCCACTGCAACGGCAAGGAGGCCACGCTGGCAGCATGCACCTCCAATGGATGGGGAGTGACAGACTGCAAACACACCGAGGACGTGGGAGTGGTCTGCAGTGAGAAGAGAATCCCTGGCTTCAAGTTTGACAACTCGTTGCTCAACCAAATAGAGGTAAATGGGCTTTCCAGTTCCAGGATGGTGGTCAAGTCGCCTTCGGAGATGTCTGCTACGTGTTGTAGGTTACCTGAGCTGCACCCTATGGTGCGAGCAAACACTTGACAGTGCTTTTTTTATTGCATTTCTAAGAAAAAAAAAAAAAAAAAGGAGAGCAGAATGTTTGCTGTGCCCATAAGCTTCTACATATGTGGCTTTGTTGGTCCATAGCACCGAACTGCTGGGTTTTCTTTCCCCTCATGCCTCCCTTTGGGTACTGGGAGCAAACTGGAGGTCTTTGGTGTAACAGTGGGCTGGGGTTTGTGGCAAATAGGGCTTACAAGCATGGGGTTGGGAGGGATGGATTTACAATATAAAAGGGTTTTTGGTCTGGTTAGCTAAGTAATGATGTGACTGTAGTAATTCTATGGAAATAGTTCTGGGAATGGGAGATTAGTGCTAGAAGTGATGAAATGAACACAAGCAGAGGAAAACGTAGGCTGGTCGCTGGGGGAAAGGCTCTGGATTTTGTCTGAGGTTGGATCTCCAGGGGAAACGATGGGAGTAAAATGCCTGAATCACTGCTCAACCAGCATTGTTAGATTTCTGCAGCATGAAGCTCTGTGGGGGAATGCTGGGCTGAGCTCATCAAAGGAAAAAAAAACGTTTGCTCTTTCTAATGTTCAGGTTGGAAAATATTTGTGGTGACTCAGCCAACTGCTCCCTTGTTTCAGTGTGCAAAACGTATCAGAAGGACTTCTCCACTAACCAGAGCTGAACCTTATTTTAAGCAGAGAGGGAACCCAGGGTGCATCCCATACCACACCGTGGTTTCCGTGGCTGAATCTTGGCTCTGTTTGCCATCCGAAACAAAGGATGCTGCACTCTTTATCACTATGCAGCAAAATTATTCTAGCATTGCTTTGTAGTCACTGATGGATGGAAGGCTCTGAAGTTCTGCTTGCCTTGACCTGGCTTCCCTCGACTACAGAGGGGAAGGAAGGCCTTCCAAAGGGATCCCAATGGCCCCAGGCAGTTGCTCAGGGAGCGAGGCAAGCTCATAGAACATCAGTGATGGCTTTGGCAGATGTGTGCTTTCCCAAAGCCACAGTGAATCCTCCAAAGAGAGGCCTGGAAGAAAGGATGCTTTAGTCTAGACGGAGGTCGCATCACACTGAGATGCTTTGGGTATTAATCATAAAAGCTGGGGAGGGCTCTGCTTTTCCATTAGCTAAGCACTGGAGGTTGATTAATGAGTAGAACACGTTGGGGTGGCTGAGAACTGGTTGTGCCGATGCTGTGTGGGTGTTGAGCTTCGTGTAGGATAAAGAGAATGAATCATGAGATTGGAGCAGCTCATGTGGCTGAAGCCATAAGGAGAAATAGGTTTGGGTGAGTTGTATTCTCCATGACCTGGGAGCTGGGCATGGGTGAAGGCATTCATCACTATGATAAGTGGTGAATTGCATTCCCAGCAGTGGGTGAGGAGCACCGGTGACCAAAGGCACTGGTGTGGGTAGAGACTTTTCTCATATCCCTCTAAAGTCACAGGGAGCTGAAGGGTTCTTTATTCTGCTGGTTTTAATGCTGCAGGATTAAGGCTAAAGGTGATGTGCTATGAATTTTTCAGATGCCTTTGTGGAAGCACATCTCAGTCACAGCTAGCTGTCAAATGCTTCAGGTTTTCCTCCCCCCTTTCAGCTTTCCTTCTCTTCTCCGTGTTTACTTTGTCTCATTAGCAGCTGCTGTGGCATAGTTGGGAGTCAGAGACGATGAGAAGGGTTACTCATAGGGTCACAAACAGCGAGGTCAAAAGGCTGATGTGAACGCAAGCTGAAAGTCTTTGCCCTCTCCAACATGCCTGGGAATTCTGCACGTCGTAGCTTGCATTCACTGGGGGTAACATCATCGTTCTGTGAGCTGCTGGGTTCCTCAGGCTGGAGCCCAGTGCTTGCCCAATGGATGTTTCCCCATTAGGATGGAAACAGAGTGAGGGAGCTGAGATTTTTTTTCTCTCATGGATAGATCTCTCCACTGCCTTCAGCTACTGCACTGGTGAAGGCAGTGCGACAATAGGTGATGCATCGATGCATTTGGTGGGAGCAGCACTACTGCTCTGCCTTCCTGGGAAATGCATGCTCTGGGCAGCACGGACAACCCATCACCAAGCAAGTGCCATTGCACTCGTCTTAAATTCATCATTTGGAAATTGACTCCAAGCCCTTCAGTGCTACTTTCTGTGGGGCTGCCAAGGTTTAATGGGGAAAGCCAGCAGCTATAAGGCAATGTCTGACTTCATTCTGACTCGGCTCCAGCTCGGAGGGGCTGTGCAAACTGATGTTTGCTCAAATCTGGCCCCACTTCCGACAGGCAGAAGGTTTGCACGCTCTTAAAAGCAAAACGAGAGCCCTTGAGCAGAGCTTATTTTTATTGGATGTTAGGCATGCCTCCATTCCCCAGTTTGGAAATGCTGTAGATAAGTGGTATAGGATGAAACTTTCCATCAGCAGAAGCAACTTGGCTTAAATATATATGTGCGTATGTATGCTCAGCCGGATCTTTTCCCATCGCAGCTCATGCTTGGAGGATTACATCACACCTCTTCCTGTTCCTGAGCCTTTCCATTTCTGCTCCCTCAGTTCTATGCAGTGGTGGGAGATCTGAGACACGGAGGCAGCAGATGGACAGGAAGAGGTTTGACAGGACCGAGCTCAGGGCAGCTCTGAAACGAACCCATCAGCCTCTTGCTGAAGGGCAAAGCCCCATTCTTTGTGCTTGATACTTCCAGCAGCTGCTGCAGCTTCTAGCCTTGTTCAGGGGGTCATTTCTTGGAGGGTGGTGGATGCACAGAGTGGGATCAGCCCAGTGCCCACTTGCAGCAGTGCTTGCTCGATGCAACCTGGGGCAATGACACAGAGCATTTCAGAGCTGCTTTTCCCCCTCCTCTCTAAAATGTGTAGACTGAACACGCAGACAGCTTCTCATTTATGGAGAGAGCAAGGCATGTGGCTTAGCCTTGTTTTACTGTGAGTGTAAACGCTGCTCACAGCCATAGGGGCAGGAGGAGACTGATGCTGGACCTGTGCTCCTCCATGCAGGCATCAGCTCATCCAACACCATGTGGGCAAATTATAGTTGGAATAACACGGGGAGTTGACTTAGCTTGTATTTCTTGGAGTAAAAGCTCCCAGGTTTGCATGCTTGTGCTCACATCTGTGAGTTATTGCATGACTTGGGAATACAACGGGAGGGCAGAGCACAGCACCTGCTTTGTTCACAACGGTGTCTCCAGGTCCAGCTCTACAGCTGCTCTGTAGACGGGGCAGGGGATGCTTATGGGGATGACACACCTGAAAGCCCCACAGAGTGCAGGAAGGGAGCGGGGAGATGGATGAGAGCAGTGCGTTGTCCAAAGACACACAAACCCACCTGTGACAGCACTGCTAAGACCACAGCAGCCAGCTCTGCCTTGAATATGTTTCTTTAATAAATGCATATTTTTTTTTTTAAGCCATCCCCCAAAACATCCTTAGCAAAATATTTGTTGTCCGTCCTCTTCCTCTCCGTGCACACACATCCAGGCTGCAAATAGGACGTGCTCTAAATATATCGAAAAGCTGCAGCCACGGTGTTCCCAAATAGATGCGGTACCTGGGAGCAGACAGTGGGCAGACGAGGGCTGGTGGAGCACAGCAGGCTGTGCTGCTATTCCTGTCCTCCTTTTCCTTTCTGGGAGCAGAAAAATCTCACTTCAAAGCCCGGTGGCTCAAAGGGCCCGGCTGTGCCAGCTTGGAAATGAGTTGAGTTATATTGTCTGGGGTTCGTAACCAACCCAGCTGGGCTCTGGGGATGAGGTTGTATAGAATGCCTCTGTGTGCTGCTGCTAAGTGCAAGGCTAGGGACAGGGACATGGTCAGTGGGCATGCTGGGATGGGCTGGGGTTGGACTTGGTGATCTTAGGGGTCTTTTCCAACCTTTATGACCATGGTGGGATGGGTTGGGGTTGGACTTGGTGATCTTAGGGGTCTTTTCCAACCTTTATGACCATGGTGGATATGGATTGGGTTGGTCTTATTAGAAAAGACCTCTGAGATCACCCTTTTTGACCATGGTGGGATGGGTTAGGGTTGGACTTGGTGATCCCGGAGGTCTTTTCCAACCTTTTATGACCATGGTGGGTATGGATTGGGTTGGACTCGGTGATTTCAGATGTCTTTTCCAACCTTTATGACCATGATGGGTATGGATTGGGTTGGACTTGATGACCCTAATGTTCTTTTCCAATCTTAACGATCCTACTGTTCTATGATATTGCTTATGGCCTGGCACAAATAGAACTCTTCTGTTACATCACCATGCAAATCAATGGATGCTCTCTCTATGCCACGAGGATCTGCTCCCACCACCTGAGACCAGCCCCGTATGAAACCCCACTGTTTGTTTACCTGTTTCTGTCAACAGGCTTTAAGCTCTTTCCCCCTCACGTAAATGTTTGCCCCTCTAAGCACACACCTGTGTGCAACATAAATGCTGATGTTTGCCCAGAGAGCACCTCAGCATCTCTTCTGGAGACAGCTCAAGTCAAATGTTAATTAAGCCATTGAGGTAAGCCCTCTGTGTTTCTTCACTACTGTAATTTTAATGTGTGTGTAGGGGTTTCTGGTGCTTGCCATCCAGCCCTTGCCTCTGCTGCCCTTTGTTAGCCTTCCTTAGCCTGCTTTGCATTGTGCACAGTTTAGCAAAGACCTCAGCTTTGTCATTTATGATCTGCACTGAATCTGCTCCTGGAGCCTAATCCTGCATTGCACACTCATCTCTCACCCTTTTGCTCTGTGCAAACCTCGGAACAAAAAGTACTCGTGGCCCAGTGCAATGCAATGCTCCCAGGGCTGCTGCCTGCCCTGTACAGCCTGTTCAGCCTTGCAGCATCTCCCTCGCTGTGTTTATTTAGCAGCTGGGACCTCAGTGGTGACTCAGAGGCACAGCTCCAGATGTTTAAGTCCAAACAGATTCCTCTCATTCCCATGTATGTGAAGAGAGAGCTTTGTGAAAGCAGGAAGGCAGTGAGTATGGACTATCCAGGGACAGAGGTAGCGCTCAGGCTCATTGCTTTGCTTAAATCATACACGTAACTGTGTATAACCATTGCTGGGCATCTCTGGGGCTGCTGCAGGGAGAAAGGTGTCACTGAGCCTGGGAAGGGGGGGGTGGTCCTTCCCATAGGAACAGATGGCAAAAGGTGGAAGGAAATGTAATGAAAGCAGTGTGGGTTTTTGCAATCAGGAGATGCGTTCGGTTCAGAGGGATGAAACCAAAGCAGCTGAGGCTCATGCAAAAGCATCCTGAGCCAGAAATCCCTTTGCGAAAGCTCAGGACCAACCCCTTTTCCTCTTGCTATCCCCTGTTTTCTGAAGCTGAAGTTCATGGGTTTCATAACAGAGAGGAGCAGGAGGAAGGGGGAAGGACCCAAAACAGTTTTGCCTTCTGGAGGCTTAATGCAAGCAGGAGATAAATGCTTTTGGGCTTCCTGCTGTGTTTCCTAGAGGTAGGATTGCTGTTAGCTGGATGGCTGTCTGGCTCCTGAAATACTGCTGCAGGCTCTGCCTTATGGTTGCAGCACAGCTGCTCGTCTGATAGCTGCTTGGAGATCATCAGAGGGTTTACAGGTCTGCCTCAATAGCTGGCAGATCAGAACCAGCAGAGCTTTCAGACAGAGGTTTCCTCGTTAACACGAGCTCTTGTTGCAAGCCCTTGTCTCCACGTGTACAGAAAGCGTGCACAGAGCTGTCTGAAAGCATCTGCTCCAGCTATTAAATGTTGTTTGTTCTGATTTGGATGTGGAGTCTGTTTTCACCATCAGTCCCTCTGCTGTATGCATTGGTGTTGGGAATAAAATACAACCTGCCTGTGCTTGCATTACTGAATACTCCCAGTGCAGAGAAAGGAAACCATTCGAGCCTGTAAAGAACCGTTGGGAGGAAGCTCTTAGTATGCTGCAGGAGGAAGGAGTGCTTACTTTGATCCATCGTTCTTTATTCTTCCAACATAAATCCAAGGTCAGCAGCACGCTGAACTCTCCTCCTGGATGTTTTGCTGTTCGTTCAGACCCAGAGCAAAGCCTGGAGCTCATGGAGTCACAGAATGCCCTAAGCTGGAAGGGACCCATTGGGACCATCAAGTCCAACTTGCTGTACCAGAAGTCCTGTGCTCAGATCTGTTTGTGAGCAGAAAGGGGCACTCAGTGCTGGAGGTTTTGCTGCTGCTTGGATGCAATTCCTGCTTTAGGGTCACTGCAGAAGCACTTTGATCCCTCTGCATCTCGTTGCTCAACCTGCTGAGCATCTTTCCTTCCTCCCTTCTTCTGAGCACTGCATATATCTTGGAGGCTTTTCAGCCCTGTCACCCTCTGCAGTAAGGGGAGCATTCATCTTGGTGAAGACTTCTGCTGCAGCAGTGGGAGCAGTAATGGCTTAACGATGACTAATGAGAGCAACACAGGGTAACGATTCCGCTGCGGAAGCACCAGGCAGATGTTTCACATCTGGAAAGTTGTTCTGCATGAAGCGCATGGAGCAGTGCCACCATGCAGCTTCTTTGCAAGACACGTGTGCATCTCAGAGCATCATTCCTGATATGGAGGTGATACCACACTTTGTTCTGAGTGTTTCGGTTCGTTTAGTACGTGCTTTGCAGATGTGCCAGTGGGTTCCTGCATGGGACCCTTTGTTTGAACACCTGAATGCCTCAGATGTGGCAAAATTTGGATGTTGTTGCGCCGTTTACTTTCCTCTCAAGGGCTGTAGGAGCTTTCCAGACCTAAGCCTGAGCTGTCAACCCACTGTGTTCATCCTTTTGGGGACAGATGGTTGTGCAGAGTCACCACGGGTTGTCCCATGGATGCTCCAGTTGTGCAGGGCTGAATTCCTGCGGCTGGAGGTGAAAAGGAGATATCAGTCCAGTGGTAAACGCAGGCAATAATATATGTATATTAAGGTTTGCCCAAGGCTGGGAGCAAGGCCCAGCCTCTCCCTGCAATTGGTTTCAATTTGCCCAAGGCTGTGATTCCCATCAGTGCAGGGGGATGGATGTGCCACGTGGGATTCTCAGAGCTGCATCAGCCCTGCAGTGCTCCCCCCACCCCAAATACCTGCATGCCACCCGCAGAGGCTGTGTCTCTTTAAAGCCTTGGGCCCTCTCCTTTTCCAAGTGATGGAGGGGAGGGCAGGATTCCTCAGGTCTGATGTAACCCTGTGCAAAACCACGTGGCTTCGTATATTTTCGGCAAGAAAAGCTCTCCTGGAAGCAAGCTATAAAGTTTTCAGTAGCTCCTTTGTAATTGCTTGCCACAGCAAATATTTTCCAGTCGGTCTTCGCTTTGGGCTCAGGTCCCTGAGAGGTTTCTGCAGCATCCTCACGTAGGCTCCAAATGCAAAATCCATTCGACCTCCCTGACTCATCTGCTGCAGGAGGAGCTCGGCTTGCAGAAATGGGGGTCTCCGCACCAACAGCGTGGGGATGGGTGCCCAGAGGGACCCCCCAACTCGGTCTCCTGCCAGTGCTCCGTGCCAGTAATCAGCCCCACCAAAGTGAGCTCGGCTCGCTCCAGTAGTGGCCAAAACCTATACATGTAGTGAGGTCACTGCTTCTGAAATCAGCACTTTCAATGGATTTAACGGAGATTTATTACATAGCCATTCATTCACATATGTATGTGTGTGTGCATATATCCTCTTGAAGGATGGAGGAAGGAATCGCACGAGACAGAAAGGTTTGTTTGCTTCACTGTTTTCATTGAATGGGTTGAATTGGAAGGGACCCTTAAAGGCCATCTGGTCCACCCCCCCCTGCAATGAACAGGGACACCCACAGCTCAATGAGGTGCTCAGAGCCCTATCAGCCTGAGTTTGGGTGTCTGCAGGGATGGGGTGTCCACCACCTCTCTGAACACCCTGTGTCAGTGCTTCATGGAATAAAATTATAGAGTCATTCAGGTTGGAAAAGACCTCCAAGATCCTGAAGTCCAACCCCAACCCACCATGCCCATAGAACCATCAAGGCTGGGAAAGACCTGTAAGATCACCTAGTCCAACCCCAACCCACCATGCCCATAGAACCATCAGGGCTGGAAAAGACTACTAAGATCCCCAAGTCCAACCCCAGCCCATCCCCACCATGCCCCTCAGTGCCACATCTTCACATCCCTTGGGCACCTCCATGAACAAAGATGCCGCCAGGCATCTTTTCCCAAACAGCCCTTCCCTCTGTGCAGCCCTCATCACTCCAAGCACAGCAGGTCCCCTTTCCCCAGCGGCTTCCTTGCAAGCCAGCATCACTCCTCTTTCTTTTCCACTCACAGAACATGAACATTCAGGTGGAGGACATCAGGATCCGGCCCATCCTCGCCACCTATCGCAAGCGGGTGCCCGTCACGGAGGGTTACGTGGAGGTGAAAGATGAAGGGACCTGGAAGCAGATCTGCGACAAGCACTGGACCATGAAGAATTCCCGAGTCGTCTGTGGCATGTTTGGGTTTCCGAGCGAGAGGAAATACAACACCAAGGTCTACAAGTAAGGGCAGAGCTCTGCGTGCATTTGTTTGACCACTTGGGGCCTCGTTCAGAAAGCCCATGTTGTCCAATGGCACTAGAGACCTCGAGGCAGAAAAAGCTCCGGCTGCTTCGTTCCTTCAGATCAGGTTTTCCTTCTGTGAAAATATTTGAGGCGTCAGGCATTTCCTTGGGTGGGCAGGGGGATGGTCTGCTCCTCAGCCAAGAGATGGTATCGCTGTTAGTAGCTGGTAGCTCCTGCAGTAGGAGATTTGGTCATTCAGCCCCGTGCATCTCTCTGTTTGCACCTATGGGGCAGTCAGTTCTCCCA
This sequence comes from Gallus gallus, assembly GCF_016699485.2. Classification (NCBI taxonomy): domain Eukaryota; kingdom Metazoa; phylum Chordata; class Aves; order Galliformes; family Phasianidae; genus Gallus; species Gallus gallus. The sequence continues at coordinate 1,278,563 of NC_052553.1, forward strand.
TTAGCAATGGGTTCAGGTCCTCTGTTGTGTGCAGGGGTTGGGCGGACGCGAGCAAGCCCAGTAGACCCATTAGCTGTGAGCTCCCATCTCTCTGCAGAAGGCTGTAGGATCCGGTCTGGTGCTGAGGGCTCCATTGGGAGAACCTTGGAACAAAGATGGCTTTTGTTGGCTGTATTGCCTATGTTGCCCATGTTCCTCAGTCCTGGTCTTGCCCACCCGTGACATGCTTGCCCCCATTAAGCAGCTGCTCTCCAATTTAGGGCAGTTGTGATTTCAGTGCCGTTTCATATCTGTGTATTTATCTCATATTTCTCGATTGCTTTAAAATGAGGGGAGGAAATGGTGATCCCCAGGGAGAGCATTGTGTGTCCTTGAGAGCCGCAGGCTGAGCAGTTCAGGCTGTGTTTCTCCACCCTGAAAGCTGGGAGCTTTGCTCTTTTGCTGCTGTCAATGCTCTTTGTCACCATCCTTCATCACAGACATAGCTCTTCCTATGCTGTTCCCTAGGAATAACGCCCCAGAGCAGATGCAAAATAGTTTAAGCTCAATTCTGCCTCATTTTTCCCTCTGCTTTGTGACCTAGGAGTGGGAAAGTGTCAGCCAGTGAGGGGGAAGAATGCTCTCCAGGCAGGAGCTGTGGTTTTCCTGTTCTGTTTGGCCTCTGCATTGCTATTTCTGAAAGCTCCCCCTGGAACCAGCTGGCCATGTCTCATTGACTTCATTAGAAAGACCGTAATCGGTGGAAGAGGTCTTTGGGTTGGGAGAGCGTAAAGCCATGTAGCAGCAGGAAGAATATAAAGTGAATAACTCAGGTGGAGCTCTGCTCTTGGGCATCCCAGGAAGGCAAGCAGTGAGCTGATAATTGCCAGCAGGCAGTTGTTATCCAGAGGAACGCTTGCTCCCATCAGTGCAGCAAACTCAGACCTGAGATTCCCATTCCCTGCACCAGGACAGGAGGACGGAACACTTCTAGTAAAACAAAGCAGATTTTTTCCTGCTTCTCAGTTACGGCATTTCCAAGAAAAGCATTAACTTTAGCAGCAGGAGCCATCTGCCTTAAGTAAAAGGATGCGTGGTAATTGTCCTGTCCCTTGCAATAGCACATGCAGAGATGGAAAAGCTGAGGCACGGTTCTTCAGCAGCACTGAAAATCCCATTCACTGGAGCTGGAGTTATGAATATGCAATGCTAACCACCAGCCTTGTGCACCTCTGCTACTGAAACAACGTGTTCTGCTTCGTTGTAATGAAGACCAACACCACCCGCATTGGTGAGCTGAGCTCGCCGGTCCTCAGCTCCGCCGCTGTGCAATGGTGGGAGGTGAAATGATGTGCAGATGGATCTTGCTTGAAAGAAAACAAGTTAGTTCATTGCTGTCACCGTGCCAGGGTTTTATTCCTGAATGTAACTCAGGCTCTGCAGTTGACAGCGCGATTTATGTTGGGAAATGAAACAAATCTTCAATGTCGTTTCCATGTTCCTGTTTGCGCTTCAAAGCGGTTTTATATAAGAGCTGTTTGTGAACTCCTCCTCCAAGCCCTGCTCTGAGCAGCATTAAATGCATCCTGCTGACAGGGACAGCGCGAGCTTGTGAGCTGATATGTCTAAGGCAGAGGAATGGGCCCAATGCCTTCCTGATGTTCTCCTACAGCTTTTGTCCAAGAGCAGTCAAGGAGTGGATGATGTGGCCAAAAGAATGGGCTGTTTGACCATGGATGGCCAAAGGGTGGATGGTTTGCCCATATGTGGACAAAAGGTGGATGGTTTGCCCATATGTGGACAAAAGGTGGATGGTTTGCCCATGATTGGCCAAAAGGTGGATGGTTTGCCCATGGATGGCCAAAGGGTGGATGGTTTGCCCATATGTGGCCAAAAGGTGGATGGTTTGCCCATGGATGGCCATAAAATGGATGGTTTGCCCATGGGTGGCCAAAGGGTGGGTGGTTTGACCATGGGTGGCCAAAGGGTGGATGGTTTGCCCATGGTTGGCCAAAGGGTGGTTGGTTTGCCCATATGTTACCAAAGGGTGGATGGTTTGACCATGGGTGGCCAAAGGTGGATGGTTTGCCCACGATTGGCCAAAAGATGGATGGTTTGCCCACGGGTGGCCAAAGGGTGGATGGTTTGCCCACGGGTGGCCAAAAGATGAATGGTTTGCCCATGGGTCACCAAAGGGTAGATGGTTTGCCCATGATTGGCCAAAAGGGTGGAGGGAAGAGCTCAGCAGTTCCAAGACACTTTGTTCAGTGTCTGCCTGAGTAGCATCTCCCAGTTTAATCAGTCTGCATTGTATGTCTGGTCACTTGCGTGGGGCTTGCAGTAGAAATCCCCATGGTTTGGATTCTCTCCAGCAAAGCCGGAGTCCTGAGGGCTTCAGGAAAAGGTCAGGGCCCTTTGGAGAGGAACTCTCCAGCTGCCATTCAGTGTGCCATGGGTGACTTTCCCAGCACATGTGTGATTTGCTCTCCGCTCTCCTTGTCCTCTCTGACACGTTCTTACAAAGCCATGCCCTGTGATGCTTCCCACAGCCCTCAGACTTAACCTATGGCTTTTTTTTTTCAAGCTTACGCAGTGAAGATCTATCTCTTCTGACGTCCTTTGGGTTCCAGCATGACCTCAAATTGGCCTAACTCAGCACGACTGCTCGCTCACCCCCTCTGATCTGAGCAGCGTTGTGCTTGGCTTGCACCAAGGCCAGCGAGAGGTGGGCTGCACCCTTTCTGTGCTAAATAGCAAGAATGCCCCGAGTTTCTGTTTGCAGAGATCATCTGCGTTCTGCTTTTTTCACATATCCATTCTGGGGAAGTGAGGTGGGGCTTCTCTGGTTCTTTCTCCCCAGCTTACCAGGGGCTGCTAACACCAACCAGATGTTTGTGCCTCGTAAAGTTTCCAGGATGAGGTCATTGTTTGCTATTCTAAGGCATCCCCGGAGTTACTTCTCTAAGACAGGCCGTTTTTCTTGTCTGCTTCGGAGTTCAGAGCTCACTGCATGTGTGTGTGGGGGGGTCCCTTGGTGAGAACACTCCTCTTGGTTCTCACTTCCACTGCACAGAATGGTGAAGCAGAGCCAGAGGAGCAAAGTCACTGCGTGAGGCTCTTGCAGATGTTCTCCAGTGAGTAAAATCTGCCTATAACCCTAATGTCTGCCCCAGGGCTCTGTGGTCTCCCCATCATGTGGTGCAATTGCCTCTCTGCCTCCAGCCTGCCTGTACTTGGCCCTAGCTCCAGCACAGAGAAATGGGGCTCCAAGCAGGATTAGCTGGTGACTCTGAGCCTGGACAGCTGCTGGGCTCATCAGCAGAGCCTTATGAGTGGAAGGGAAGAAGATCCACGGTGGCATAAGGTGGTTTGCATGGGACCACCGAAGAGCATCACCTGGGACAACCTGGCAGTCACCAGTTTGGTTTCAAGCAACCAAACTAGAAAATGCTCCGTGGTTTCTTTACCAGATCCTGGCCAAGCTCTCCATCCCACCCACTGATCAGCACTGCTGTTGTCTCTCCTTGCACTGTGCTCTGCCACTGGTCACAGCTAATCCTGGAGCAAGGAGCAGCACAGGGATCCAGCTGAGCCACGTCAGATCCCAGCGAGGCGTTGGCTCCCAGCACCTTAGCTCCTTCAGCTTCTCACATTTCCCTTTCAGCAGTGCCCTGACCCACATTTCCAATTTGCTGACTCTTTTAGCCCTGATGCAGTTGTCTGACTGCAGCTCGGATGAATCAGGGATGCTTTATTTTCCCATTTATCACACGTGCCCCTTCCCCTTAGCAGTCCCTGGAGCAGCTCCAGTTTGGGAGCAAGAAGCAGGAACTGCTGCCAAGCTCATCTGCTGCAAACATGTCAGTGAGGAGATTGCTCTCCCTCTCAGATATTGCTTTCAGGCTCACGGTGGTTAACAGTGCAGTTCTGAGAAGTGGGAGAGCCGTAGCACTCTGCAGCTGATAGGGGACGTCCAGCAAAGGGAGCAGCTCATTCTGGGAGGGGTTTCTGGGGGGGACGTGTTAGCACTCTGCCTTTTGAGTTAATAGACCTATGGATTCTTGAGTGACAACATAACAGAGGGTCATTGCGAGTGTGAATGGAGCAGCCCTCCATCCCTGCCCCATCCACCCATGCTCCATCCATTTAATTACAGGACGTTCTTTTCCCAAACGTAGCTCCATGGGTGCAGCTCCTCTGCATTCTGGCTCTTCTATTCCTCTCCCCTTTGGTTTCTTTCAGGATGTTTGCCAGCAGAAGGAAGCAGCATTACTGGGCTTACTCCATGGACTGCACTGGGAACGAGGCGCACATCTCCAGCTGCAAACTGGGCAACCACCTCAACGTGGACACGGAGAAGAATGCAACGTGTGACAACGGGATGCCCGCAGTGGCCAGCTGTGTCCCTGGCCGTGCCTTTGCCCCCAGCAGCCACAGTGGCTTCCGAAAAGCCTTCAGGCAGGAGGTGAGAAGGGAGCAGGAAGGAAAAGCCAGGAGAGCTCTGCACCGTGCCGTCCTCGCAAGGACGCGGTGCCAGGCTTGGAAGGGCAGCTCAAGTAGTAAGCAAATAAATTTGTCACGTTTCTGTTGGAGCTGTTCTACTCCAGCCAATTGAATGCGTGCCCATTGCTGCTGCGCTTTGCTGTTTTGCAGTCAATTAAATGCCGCTGAGTTCTGTTTCCTGTAGAGATCCAATGGAAGTGAGGTTGTATTTCCACTACTCTCGTGTTTTCTGCAAAGAAGTGCCCTGAGAAGGAGGGAAAACCTGCAGGAGAGGTCGGGAGAGCTGTGTTTGTTTAGTCTAGCAAAGAAGGCTGAGCATAGCATAAAAATCCTCAGCTATGCAAAAGGCTGTTAGAAAACAAGCCTGGAGTCGGCTGCTCTCAGCGTCAGTGGGGTGACCGAATGGGAAAGAATAACAAACATGTTTTAGGTTGATGCCGAAGGAAATCCTCTGTCTGTAAGGTATGTGCACCTTTAGGGGGTGATCGCAGAGCTGCAGGCCCTTAATACTGGGCTGGTATTTTTGCATTGTGGATCTCGATGATAGCCTGCATTCCCCAGCCCTGTATCACTGTGGCTGTAGGAGTGGGTTTTCTCTTGGTGCTCAGAAGACCCCAGACAGCACCCCAAAATCCCGCTGTAGTAGGAGCCATAAGGATTTAGGTCTTGAGGGTGAAAGGTCTTGTAAATCATTACTAATCTTCTGAGCCATGCACGCTGCCAAGTAATTCCTTAAGCCTTTGTGTTGGCTTTGGATATCCTTTGCATGACCCCAAGCCTGGAGAGCTGTGTATGCTTCCAGCTTTAAAAGTAATGGTTTCAATGCTCTCAGGCTCTTCACGTGGTGTTCCCACACAGCTCACACCACATCTCTCGGGTGCCGCAGCAGATGGAGGGCTGCTCTGCTTGGCACTGGGATGGAGCACCTCCATCCCGTTGGGAGGGTGGGACTGCGAGACTGCTGCAAAGCTCCTGTTGACCCCAAAAAGGGGGTCCTCGATCCTTGAGTGGTGTCTTTTGTTTTCTGTGTTATGTGTGGGGATTAAGTGTCATAGAATCGTAGCATAGAGAGGCTTAGGTTGGTGGGGACCTTAAAGGTCACTGAGCTCCAACCACCCTCCATGGGCAGGGTTGCCAACCACCAGGTCAGGCTGCCCAGGGAAGACATTAACTCAACCTTTCATTGATGTAGTCTCTCAAACTTCCTAAAATTCTTAAAATATTCAGCATAATCAAGCATTTCTGGATTTATAGATATGTTTTTTTTACCGCTCCAGTGGGCATTGGGTATCAAGGCTGGTAGATCCCCATGGGCACCTATTCTAAGCTGCAGCAATGTGCTCTCGGGTGTCTTTGATCCAAGCTGCCAACATTTTCAGAAAGAAGAGTTATTGTAAGAATGGGACTTGCAACGGGCTGGTTGCTTGGTAGGGAAGCAGCAAACAACTGGCCGTTAACTAATTAATGCAACTAATTTCATCTTAGGGAGATGACCACCACTTCATCTCGTGGTGCTGATGGGTTGATGGTTGGAATTGATTGGACTTGATGATCTTAGTGGTCTCTTCCAACTTCAAAGACTATGATTCTAAGGGCATGGTGGGAATGGGGTAATGATTGGACTTGGTGATTTTAGAGGTCTTTTCCAACCTTAATGGTTCCGTGATTCTATGTCCATAGGGGTGATGGGTTGATGGTTGGACTTGAAGACCTCAGTGTTTTTTTCCAGCCTTACTGATTCTATGATTTATCTCGTAATACGAAAATTTGCCTTCAACTGAGATGCTTAATTGCTTTCTATTCAAGGTCTGCTTTTGAGTTCTTTTGCACGTGCAAGGAGAACTGAAGTGTCTCTTCCATCCATCTCTTCCAGCAACCTCTGGTGAGGCTGAAAGGAGGAGCCAACACCGGCGAAGGCCGAGTGGAAGTGCTGAAGAATGGGGAGTGGGGCACAGTGTGCGATGACAACTGGAACCTGGTGTCGGCCAGCGTGGTGTGCCGGGAGCTGGGCTTCGGCAGCGCCAAGGAGGCAATAACGGGGGCAAGACTGGGGCAAGGTAAGGGCAGGGGAGCTCTGGGGACCCTCCGTGTCCCGTCCTCCTCTGAGAACCCCTTCATGATCCAGAGCGGTGTGTTTTCAGTGGGATGTTTGCTTTGGGTGCCAAGGATTTCTTCTCTCCTCTTAATAAGCCTCCTGAGGCTGTGCCTTAGGGAGGCATTCAGGATTCCTTGAAAGAATTCTGGTGCCGATGAGTTTAACCTTCCCCTCAAGCAGCTGTTCCAACAATTACTTCTTCGTTATCGCATCCGTTGCACTCAAAGTCTCTTTGCAAGTTCACCAGATGCACATTACTAGAAGGTTCCTGGCAAAAGTGGGTCTTGGACATAGACCTCAGACACTCTCCAATTTAAGTCCAGAACCTTAATTTAGCCTGCTAAAAATAGGAGGGCTGTTTGCACAACTCTGAGCCAGCTTGGGTTTGAATTTCCTGTAGCTGGGAGTTGGTTCAAATCCCAAACTCTGGTAAATGGCAACTCGAAGCCTAATGTTTGCCCTCTCAAACCAAGTGATGATTGCCATCATGTAAACCCTACAGACAATGACACCAAACCCAACCCTTCATAGTCAGACACAATGAGTAGGTGGTATTTCTTCAGACCAGTGTGGCTTGGAGAAAGGAAAGTGCAAGACAAGGAGAGCTTTAAAATGAGACATATCTGTCGGATTTGCAAAACAAACAAACAAAAACCCAACAATGTTGCATTGGGATGTGCAAGGTGAATCACACAGGGATGGGCTGACTGTAACGTGTGTGTAGTTGGTGTATAGCAATCTCAATTAAGACAAAGGGATCTAGTTCTGAAAGCAAGGTGCTTGGTCCAGTGATCTGAATGTGCTGTGCACTGCAATGTCCTTAAGAGAACCCAGGGTAAAAGCCCAAGCAGTGGGTGAATGTGTTTGTTGGGTATACAGCCCTAATCCTATTCTTCTGCTAAAGGCATGGGGGCATGGGGGCATTCTGCTAATGGCATGGGGGAAATGCAGAGCTGTGGCCTTGCCCTCCGGCTTAGTCATCTCCTCAGTATGGCTTTGTCAGGGTAGAATGTGAGGCTGGATGCGTGCTGCATTCTTGGTGCATCACCCTCCAATTCTGGTCGTCACCATTCCTCCTACAGAACTGCTTGCAGAGCAGTGTTGCTGTTTCCAGCTGTAGACCACTAACTGGATTTTAATGAGAGCAACAGAAAACCAGATGTGCGCGCCACACATCTGCAGAAATATGATGGAGAGCTCTTCTTGTTGTTGTTGTTGCATTTTCCCAGTCCTTGTGCTGCAGTCTGTGGAGGTGAGGGGTTCACCAAGCATGTCGTTAAGCTGTCACGCAGGGTGAGGGATCTGAGTCCCAGGTGTGCTGGCTGCCATGCGGTTGGGAAGGCTCCAACTGGCAACAGAAAGGGGTTTTTGAACGAAGGATCCCACCTCCCATCAGCAAACCAATTATCTTTTCCTGCCTTCCAGAGCCAGCCCTTTGCTTTGAAGGATAAAAGGGGCAGGCTTGGAGTTGGCTAACATGTTCCTCTGCAGAGAGGTGGGCACCCAGTGGCTCACGGTGAGGCAGTGCTGGTGGGATGCAGGCAGTGGAGCTGCCACCATCTTCCTTTGGGCAACTCCGGGTGACCCCCTGGGACAGTGGGTGTCGTTTCAGTGCCCTGAGCTGGACCCTAATTTATGTGTGTGGTGTTGGTCAGCTCCCTCTGGCTGTTGGAAGTGGGTGATGGTGGCCATCACCGACGCACAGACGTTCCTTCCTTGTCCATGTGTGTCCATCAGCGATTATGGGAACTGATTTACATGGGCTTCAGGAAAAGGCTTTGTTTGTTTTGTGATCAAAAAAATCTGATTTATTACCCCAAAATCTCTTTCCAAATAGATCTGGGCTCAGTTTGGAATCAGGACATAGGAGCTCTATAGGATTAATACCCTCTCATGCACCTTCTCTTCCTTCTGGGTCTGTTTGAAAGTGACAGTTGTGCACTGTCACTTTATAAGGATGGAACCAATTATTCCTTTCCGATTTCTGCTCCCAGTACCTTGGCACCATTTTCTGCAATAACAGAAGTCAATGACTTCCTTCCTTTCTTGTTACCAGTGTTGTCACAGTTGCTTGCCCCAAAGTGTTCCACCGACCTCTTGCACATCCCCACATGGCTCCATTTTGCTGTCCCAGTGAATGTATCTATGTTGCATTTAAATGTCAGGTTTTGACCAAGAACAGATTTCTGTCACACAAACCCAGCCAAAAGGCCATAATTTGCGAATTCCTCCAGCTGAAGTTTGTAAATTATGTAACAGTGGAAACTTGGCTTTTCCTGCAGCATGTGGCTCCTAGAGACTACTGGAAAGAATGTAAAATGGTAAAATTAATAATGGTAATCTTGCAGCTCTTTTTATTATTACAAGAAATGACTGGGATTTTTTTTCAGGATCACCGTGTTTTGAATGCTAGAGGTCTGCAAAGTATTAGTAAACAGTTATTGGATAGTTCTCCACCCCCCAGTAGCACGGGCAGAAGATATGACCTTGTTTTCTCCCCCCTCCCGAAGGCATGGGTCCAATCCATCTAAACGAAATCGACTGTACAGGATTTGAGAAATCCCTCACAGACTGCAAGTTCAACATGGAGTCGCAGGGCTGTAACCACGAGGAAGATGCTGCTGTGAGATGCAACGTTCCCGCGATGGGTTTCCAGAACCAGGTGAGAGAAGCCCAGAAGTTTAAATTCCTGAAGTTTTTAGCCTCAAAGCCAACCTGTAATCCTTGCCCAGCTGCTGCACCACCTCTGTTTGCAGTGACCTTTACTGATGGGTTTTGGTTTTTTTTGCCCTACAGCTGCGCCTGGTTGGTGGTCGCAACCCATACGAGGGCCGGGTGGAGGTGCTGGCGGAACGCAATGGCACGCTGCGTTGGGGCACGGTCTGCAGCCAGGGATGGAGCACCGTGGAGGCCATGGTGGTGTGCAGGCAGCTGGGGCTGGGCTTTGCCAGCCATGCCTTCCAGGTGGGTCCCCATAAGAGTGTATTCCTTGCGGTGGCATGGGTGAGGTTGGGTAGAATCGTAGAATCATTATGGTTGGGAACGGCTTTTAAAGGTCTTCAAGATCATCAAGTCCAAATGTCAGCCCATCCCCACCATGCCCACTCATAGAATCATTAAGGTTGGAGAAGACCTCTACGATCACCAAGTCTAATTATTGACCCATCACCACCATGTCCCGAAATAGAACCATGGAATCATTCAGGTGGGAGAAGACCTCTAAGATCACCAACTCTAACCCATCCCCATCACGCCCATAGAATCATTAAGGTTGGAGAAGACCTCTACAATCACCAAGTCCAATTATTGACCCATCTCCACCATGTCCTGAAATAGAACCATGGAATCATTAAGGATGGTAAAGACCTCCGAGATCCCCCAGTCCAACCCCAACTCATCCCCACTGACGGCGTCCCTCAGTGCCACATCTCCATAGCTCTTGGACACCTCCAGGGATGGTGACCTCACTACCTCCCTGGGCAGCCTGTGCCAATGCCTGACCACACTTTCAGAGAAGAAATTTTCCTTAATATCCAACCTGATCCTTGTTCCTCCCTGGGTCAAACTGGGATCTGAGCTGAGTGAAGTCGGAAGCCAATTTCCTCCTGGTGTCAAATCACTGGAAAACAATCGCATTTTGCTCCTGCAGTAACTTATCAGTGCAGCACGTGGTGCAGATGCACGCTAGCCCTCTGGGTTTTTGGTAGCATTTGCTTCTCTGATGACAAATGCCCTTAAGCCTCCCTCCTCATGCATGACCAAGAACAACACTTAAAAGGGATAAAAGCCATCAGCTAACAAGTTTGGGACAACCACAGAGGAATGAAGTGTTCTTTCCCAGCAAAGCTCCTTGGCACAGGGAGCAGCAGCCTGCTGTGCTGGCTGGTAGGAAAGCGAGCAGCAGCCACAGAAATGGGCTGCATGCAGGGGAACAGAATCTTCCCACCCCAGTAAAGGATACAGACCAATCATCCCGGTGCAAGACATGCTCCTGAATTGATGCACCCCTCAAGGATCATAAGGGCAGGCAGCTTTCGCAAGGAAATGCAGAACCTCTGAGCCTTTATTGCAGTTCTTGATGTTGGCACAATGGATTTGGGGCTATCAAAGGAGTTGGCTTCTCTCTGGGAAAGCAGCCCCCCCTTGCTGGAGCTGTTCTCTTGCAAAGTGGTCCCTGAGAATGTAGCTTTGGGGAAAACGTGGCTCACACTGCCACTGAGTAAATAAAATTCAAGCGTGCTTTCATAGATGGAAGGAAAACTATTTTCCCCCAGACAATTGCCAGAAATCCAGAACTTGGGCACAGAGCAAAAAGCAGCACAGAGCATCTCCTCCTGGGGAGCAGAGGCTGTGCCACCCTCCAGCATTTTGGTGCCGTGTTCAATCCACTGAGCTTCTGAGCAAGCCAGGATGCCAGGAGGACATACCAGGCTCCTGAGCAAGCAGGTTGACACCGGTTTTAAGTGTTGCTCATGGCCAGAGAGGGAATGTGGGGTCTGATGCCTTAGGAGGGAGGAGGCTGGAGCTTTGCTGCAAGCTGGTTCCTCCAGCTGACTGCTTGCACAGCTGCCAAGCAGAGCACAAGAGCTGCGGATAGCCACGTCCCTTCAATGCTGGCCTTTCCAGCTCTGTTGACACAGCCCTGAGAGTCCAGTGAGAAACAAGACATTTTTTCCTTTAGCTGAGACTGTTGGTATTTAGAACAGAAAAGGCTCTTATGCATACCCCGGCTGCACCAGCTCTGAGAGCATAAAGCTACACTGTGTGGAACAGGGCAGCCCTGTGTGCAGAGTGTTGCTAACAGGGTTAACAAACAGCCTGTTGCAATGGAAGCAATGGTGCAGATGGGTTCTCTTTTCCTAGAAACGTTTCCAGTTTGGACACTAACGCAAGGACCAGAATTCTTTTTCTTCTTTCTTCCCTTCCCTTCGCCCACACTTTGCCATTGCAGTTTCAATGGGGCTACAGAAGGTTTTGAGAAGGTGAGAGATGCTGACCAGCAGCATCCTGCCTCCATTCCTCTGCACTGACACATACCAACAGCTCCACCAGGAACCCCAATCCCTTAAAAGAGGACACCAAACAAATCTGCATGCTCGTGCATTGGTGTTCCTGGAGGGAGGACACAAGTTATTCACAAGTATACATGCATGTTCCCCCAGCAGCCCATCAAATGGTGTATAAATGCCTCTTTCTATCCCCCTGCCCAGGAAACCTGGTACTGGCATGGAGATGTCAGTGCTGACAGCGTGGTCATGAGTGGGGTCAAGTGCTCGGGGACGGAGATGTCCCTGGCCCACTGTCGTCATGATGGAGCTGACGTCTCCTGTCCTAGAGGAGGAGGTCGCTTTGGTGCTGGCGTGTCCTGCTCGGAGAGTGAGTTGCCATAAAATCACAGGTTGGGTTGGGTTGGAAGGGATCTTAAAGATGACAGAATCATAGAGTGGGTTGGGTTGGAAGGGTCCTGAAAGACAATAGAATCACAGAATAGTTGGGTGGGGTGGAAGGGTCCTTAAAGATCATAGAAGCATAGGATGGGTTGGGGTGGAAGGGTCCTTAAAGATCACAGAAGCATAGGATGGGTTGGGGTGGAAGGGTCCTTAAAGATCATAGAAGCATAGAATGGAATGGGGTGGAAGGATCCTTAAAAATGATAGAATCATTGAACGGTTGGGTTGGAAGGGTCCTTAAAGCCCATCCAGCGCCACCCCCTGCCATGGACGGGTTGCCTCCCACCAGGCCAGGTTGCCCAGAGTCCCATCCAGCCTGACCTTGAGCACGTCAAAGTATAGGACATCCACAAGCTCTCTGGGCTCCATATCAGTGCCTCACCACCCTAACCCAGGCTTCAGTTCATTTTGTTGTATTTGCCCTGAGACGCTGTCATGGAGAAAAGGACCTGCCTCAACAGAGGGATGGGGCTGACCAAAGAAAGGGCTGGACCCATCTCTAGCAAAACTGTGGCGTGCTTTAGGAGTCCATCAGCTTATTCACCACTTCCCTCCCACCAGCTGCCCCTGACCTGGTGCTCAATGCCGAACTGGTGGAGCAGACTGCCTACCTGGAGGACCGCCCCATGTTCATGCTGCAGTGTGCACAGGAGGAGAACTGCTTGGCCAGCTCTGCCGTCAACACCTCCGTCACCTCCGGGTACCGCCGCCTGCTCCGCTTCTCCTCCCAGATCCACAACAATGGGCAGTCAGATTTCCGCCCCAAAAATGGTCGCCACGCTTGGGTCTGGCATGACTGCCATCGGTGAGTGCTGTTGGGTCCATTGGCCAAACCAACCGTGGGGAGTGGGAACTGAGCAGATGCTGTTAGTCCTGCAGTGATGGGTTGGAATAAGGTTGGTTTCCCTCTAATCTGGGAGCTGAGAAACTCAGTGCACAGCTCTTGTTCTGCCCCTGCTGTAAGATTTGTGCTGCACAGAGCAGCAAATTCTCATGTTTTGCACCCTTCTAGAAGCAGTGTGTGAGCAAAGGGGGATGGAGGTAGCACTGCATCAGCGTCACAGTGCTGCAGAGCTTCAGATGGGGCACGTGTTGGCACACACCTTGCAGCCAGGTTGCTTTTGTGATGTGTGCTGCTAAAGCCTCAGCAGCAGAGAGCCCAAAACAAACAGGAGATGGCAGTTTCAGGAGGAGGAAACCCTCCTGGGTTGCAGTGGGTGCAGTACCTCTGCTTCTGCTCTGGCCTTGGGAGGGGGTATGTATGGGTTCTGCAAGGAGCTGAGCACATCATGGGGTGGGTAAAGGAGGCTTTGGGAGCAATTTGGGAGACTGCATAAGTGAGGTGAGTTTGGGGAGAGGCCAAGAGCCATCTGTGTGCTCAGAACTGGATTCTGTTTATATGGAGGAGGATGAATTCAATTCCTCTTCAATCTTTCCAGTCTGTAAACAGCAGAATGTAAACACCTCTTTGAGTGATTCAGACATACTTCAGAAAGTGAGTCAGACTGGAGACCTCAAACTTCTATCAGAGGCTGCCAAAGGAGACAGCTCACAAGTCAACAGCTTGGAAACGTCCCTTCTCTCCCTGTTGCCTCACCCCATCACTGGGAGCTTCTGTTCAGGAGCCTTTTGATGTGGGAGCAGAACAGAAATGGGAAAGACCATAGCAGGGAGTGAGAGGGGATCGACTTTTGGCACGTGGTGGGTTTGGGTTTTTCTGGTTTTAGAGGAAAGGAGGTAAAACAAAACCTAATCTCTAGAGGAAACATTTCTTCCCCTTCCAGCCTTGCCCCCTTTTTTTTTTCTGCAGAAACGTGTGCTGCAATACTATGGGCTGGAAGCTTTGAGCCACAGTTATTTTTACAGCTGGGAAGGGGATGAGCTGTGCCTTGTGCTCAGCGCTGCTGAATTTGGGTTGGCATTGAACTGTGTGGGCACTGCCTCACTCCCGAGCCACACAGATGGGCTATGGTGTGTCTCAGGGTTTCAGGACCTCCTGTTCCCAACAAGTGCTGTGGGTTCTCTCCCTGTCCCAAGGCTGGGATCGTGTGGAGTGTCACCAGCCTTGACCCCATGTTGCACCTTGCTTCCTCCCATTGACCTCAGCGCAGGTTCAGCGTTCTGCTGAACCAGCATTGTGGCACAGAACAAGTGGAAGGAACAGGTCAGCATCACCCAAGCCCTGCAGGGGGTCTGACTTTCCTAATTACGGGCCTAACCTTGCTAATTATGGGTCTACAGCCCATCTTGTGTGCTCTCTCTGCTGCATTCCTGCTGGCAGTGCAGCCCAGGTTGAGTTGATGCTAACACCTCCCCGTTTCAAGCTATGGGATGGAAGGTGTGTGATGCCAGCTGTCACGTTGTTTAGCTCCCCATGAAGTGAGTGCTGAGAAGATGCTTCCACCTGTCATTCGTTTTGAGGAGGGGGAAGAAAATGGAAAATAGGTTGATAATCTGAGTACACCCTGTGCTGCTTACAGCCTGCTGGTACGAAGCATCTGAAATGCTTCTCGTCGTAGTGATGACAGTGCACTCGAAATGACAGTCTGGCTGCTGCTGCTGCTGCTGCCATTGCAAAGCAGTGTGTGATCCGATGAAGGCTCTCCCTGGAACTGCTCCAGCACCTGCTATGCGAACCAGCCCTGGGCTGGGAGCCAGCACACGGTGCCACATAGGATGGTGCCCAGAGGAAGGTTTCCTGGCTGTGGTTTCTCTTGTTCTGCTCCTTCTGGTCCCAAGCACTTTGCATTGTTTCTATTCCCCCACGCAGCCCCCGAGGGGCAGTAATTAAAGAGCTGCTTCCCTTAATGAATTCACCGTGTCTTGCAGGCATTACCACAGCATGGAGGTCTTCACCCACTATGACCTACTGAACCTCAATGGAACCAAAGTAGCTGAAGGACACAAAGCCAGCTTCTGTCTGGAAGACACCGAATGTGAAGCAGGTATGCCTGTCCCCTTATTCTCTATGGTGTAAGAGGAAGCCTACAGACCCCGTGTGTTGAGGCTGCCAGACCTCAGCTTCTTCCTTACATACAAAGTGTGCATGTTCTCATTCCCATTAAGCCTCTGGGTGAGGACACAGCAGAGGTGGCAGCTCCTCCCATGTGTGTTACTGGTACCTCCATTTCAATACAAGGTGTTAAGCAAAGCAGTGTTGAACTGTGTGCCTGTGTAGCTTATTGCTACCCATGGGAGCTAGAAAACAACCCACCCCTCCCCTGACACGGTCTGAGAACCCAACACTGTGCTTTCAACTCCTTCAGATGTGCAAAAACAGTACGAATGTGCCAATTTTGGGGAACAAGGGATCACTGTTGGCTGCTGGGATGTGTACCGACACGACATTGACTGCCAATGGATCGACATCACCGACGTCCCACCAGGAGATTACCTCTTCCAGGTATGGGGGAAGGGGTTTATCCAGTAGGGATGCCAGTCTTAAGTAACCCACATGCAGCCAATATTGGGTAGTCCTCCACCATCCATGTGCAGCTAATGCCAATAACACAGATAGCTGACATAGGATGCAAGGCGTTGTCTTGGACAAAGCTCTGAGGTTGTCTGTAAGCAATGCTTGCTTTGCTTGGGTTTGGATGAAGTGCTATTCTTGGGGTGTTTGCATGAGTTCTGTGCCCGCCGTCTGCTTTGTGCAAGGGGAAGGAGGTGGGGGGAAATTCTTTGGTTCTAAAAACAGCCCGGAGCTGCAGAGGAGCGAAGGGAGGAGGCATTATTTTTGTCTTCACTGCTATGGTGTGAAATGGAGAGGTGTTTGAGGGTATATTTTGGTGCACGGGCGAAGGTGTGATCTTGATCTGGTTTTAATTAAGGAGCCTCTGTCTGCTTCCTAAGTGAGTTACAGTCACAGACTCCTTCAAGTTGGAAAAGACCATTAAGATCATACAGTCCAACCATGATCATGCTCTCAACCTGACCCTGCCTCCCGCTGACGGCTCTCACACCCATTCACCTCCAATTAACTCTACCCTGCGTTTCTCCATCACTCCCAAGGTCGTCATCAACCCCAACTATGAAGTGGCTGAATCTGACTACTCCAACAACGTGATGAAATGCCGGAGTCGGTACGACGGGCAGCGCATCTGGATGTACAACTGCCACACAGGTGAGAAAACAGCACAGCCCAACTCCTTTCAACGTGCCTTAAGAATCATCAGATCCATCTAAAAATGGGAGTCGCAGGCTAAGCTGAACCACTTTTAACGTGGACAGTAACTCAACAGCAACTGCCTGTCAACTTCCAAGTAAAGCCCATGGCAAAGCCAGTTTCCATGGTTGGCTGAAGCTCCTCGAGGAATGTTTTTACTGATTTTTGTTATTAGTTTGTTGCTTTCCTGAAGAAAATACTCGTCTCGTATTACAGCCTGTGACCTAGTTCGAAAAGCCAAACCCACTGCAGTTGGACAAAGAGCACTGAAGTGGTGGATGAGCTCTCCAGCCGAGCCTGAAAATACTTTTTACTAAAAAATGTGCTTAGTTTTTTCCTCCCAACTAGCAAAAAGTGAGCACACGGCCCTGTTTAAGAGCAAAACAGAGCACCCACTTAGCATCACCCTCATGGAGACCATTGCACAGCCCTGATAGCCAACAAAGGTTGGCAGAAAACTGAGGGCAGGTTGTAGCCAAGTCTCCCACGGACACAGATTAGACCCAAAACTCTTTGGCTGTTCCAAATATGGCAAGGCTTAATTAATGCTTAAATCAATTAGCCATGAGCTACCTTGCTCTTCTAGCACTTGCTTTGAGCCCCTGTATGCTGGTTGTGCAACGCCCCCATTGCACAACACGTTGACCTCTTCTCTTGGCTGCTCTTTCCTAACCCGCTGTGTTCTCTGGGCTCACCAGGTGGCTCCTTCAGCGACGAAACAGAACAGAAGTTCGACCACTTCAGTGGACTCACAAATAACAAAGTGTCCACCCGATAGAGCAGCACTGCCTCCCATCCCACTATTTAAAGAAGCGAGGCTTCCCGCTGCGGTGATTCCCCCAACCACTGCGCCAAGAGAAAAGAAATCAAGCAATCAAACTCTAAATTAGCAAGGTAAATTATTTTCTAAAGCTGCCTTCCTTCCCGGTGTAAATGCTTGGATCACCTCTTGTAATTCCCATCCCCACTGCTGAGGATGTTGGGAGCAGGCTTTCAAACTCTACTGGGCTCCAACCTACCCCACCAGGACTTCTCCCTCCGTTTTGCAGGACCATCTTTATGTGTGTGCACAGCTCCGGGCTGCAGTGAGCACAGTTTGCCTTTGGTTGGGTATCAACAACCTCAATGGGTCTTTACCATTCATTTTCTTCAAATTTCGGTACTTTTAAGCTCAAGCTGAAGCACCATCGACGCATCCTCTTCCATTTGTGATGGTGCTTATCCTCAGCACTGCTGCCACTGCTCCATTTTAGCAAAGAAACACGGGAAAGAAAACAAGCAAACAAACAAAAATCGAAGCGTTCTTTCTGAGCAGAACAGTCTAAAGCATAATTTAATACTGCAACCAAACTCTTGCATTCAACAACCGACTCCCGGAACCACCCCTTCAATGGAGCAGTGAATGGAGCAGAACTCTGCCTACATCCGCAGCAGAGCTCCACCACCACCCAGCAGCCACGATGGATCCACAGGATTGTTGCTTCCCCACTGCACAGTAAGCAATTCACCCAACAGCCCCCCACATCCATCTACACGTTACCTTCTAAGCTGGATATTCACTCTGTCTTTCGAAGGATGAGTTTAGTTAAGGCATTGTATCCCTGTACCTTACAGAGGTAACTTCGTGGCTTGCATCGCTGGGGATGCGCTGACCGCCTGCCTACGTTGGCTTTGAGGATCTCTTCTTTACACTTAGTCAGTTCACAATGGTGCTAAGTGTGCTCCTCTGTTTGTTTGAGGACATACGTTGCTACAGGTTTTCCGACACGCCTACTTGAATAAAACGTTTCACCCGGAGAAAAAAAAAAAAAATAAAAGAAAATGCTTTTAAATCCTACTTTATATTCCTACTCCACGACAGTTTAGGGCCTTGTTCACAATTCCTGGTGCTGAAGTTTCCTTCCCCCTCTGTGTTTGTACAGAAGGCTTCTACACGCAGCTAGAGCTAATGGGATAATGCCAATTAACCATCTCAACCCACAGGGATCAACCCACAAACCTACCTCACAGGGATGTTGTGAGGCTTAAAAGGTTCTTGCTAATGCCTACTGGAGTATTTCTTGTAGCCAAGATGGTGACACAGAGGAGAGGTTTTCAGCCTACTGGAAGTTGGGAAACTCCATTTTGTTCTCCAGATGCAGGACAGTGCAGCTAAAGCAGAGCCTGGGGGATGCTCCATTGCTGCTGCTGCAACTCAAGGTGTCTCTTGGAGCACCCCACGCCATCGGGCTCTGTGCAAGTTGAACTACTGTTGAGTTCTGGTTTGCTTCTCCTAACGAACAAATAACTTTGCTTTCTAACAGAGCAACGCAGGCAGGCTTCTTTTAAATGAGGAAAAAGAAAAAAAAAACCCTGAACCTCAATGCCTACCACTACTGGGGGATATTTTAACAACCATATGACAACAGAGTAAACACTGAACAGTTTTCAACTCCTACAGATGCTCTGCTCCGACCAACTGCTGGCCAGCGAGATGCCCTTCCCTCACCCTGGTGCACTCCTAACAACTCCTCGTGGGCTTTAACACGAAGTAACACTTCCTTACGTGCTGCAGAGAGTACAGATGCTTTGGAACAGAGCAGGGCACGGTGTCCTCCAGCACGAAGAGCAATCTGCAGGGCTCTGGAGCTCAACCTCTCATTCAACTTTTTTCCCTTCTCAATTCAGAAAGCAAAGAGAACGTCCCCATGGCAACTCACTGTTCTGCATGCAGTTTAATATCACAGCCATGCTCGTCTACACATGGGTTTTTTTTTGAGTGGAGATGGTTCACTCCTCCTGGTCCAAACCTTCTGGCAGGAGCCCTTCAGGGCCAGAGCCACACTGCTGCTGGTGCTTCAGCCCCAAGGCTCTGGTCACCAACCTCCTTGCCACCACCGTGTCAGTCTGGGGTCTCTCTTTGGCAAGCTGAAGGAGTTCTGGGTGAAAAAGGGTGAAAATGGTTAAGCTGGAGGGCGGTCAGGAGCTGTCTTATGGCTTAACTGTAGGACACAAGCGTCTATTTTCTGAGTTCCTTTGGGATGAGCATTACTATGAGCAAATCATCCCACCCCTACAGAGCAAGTTGTTGGTTCTTTTGGAAAGGCTTTCCTCCAGGTTTTCTACGATAGCTTTTGTGCAACAGTGACAATATTTGGATGTAAAGCAGCTCTGGTCCTCCACTGGTCCATCATAGTTGGACCTGATGGTCTCAGTGGTCTCCTTCCAACCTCAATGATTCTATGGGGATGGGTTGGTTGAGTCAACCTTAGAGGTCATTTCCAACCCTAATGCGTGTTAATGGTCTTATGATTGTGCAGTGTTCCCCACTGGCTTTCAGGAACACTTTGCAGCTCCAGTCCCTTCTCTGAGAACAAAACGAAGGCACAATCCAACCCACGGAGCCACACAGAGAGAGGTTTCATCTCAGTATCAGCTCACCAAAACCAACAGCCTCAATCCTCAAAAAGCACCAATGGAAAAATAGCAGTTGTTTTTTTTTTTAATTGCTAAACCTATCAGATGCTTTAGGAAAAAAACTGGCCAGGAGGGAGCAGTGAACTCCAGTTCCTGGTGCACATCTGGCTTGCTACAGTTTCATCCTCAATAAAGCAATACACCAGAACCTTACTAAATCCAAACTAATCTGGATTTGGCTGCTATCTGATCATTTATCAGCAACTGTTTGCAAATTATTATCCAGTTACCCACGTGGGCTTTGCTTGCTTTTTCAGAAGTGTTATTCCTAAAGGCAGCCTAGCAGCAGCTTAAGGAAAAAGGGGCAGGCTCAGAGCATCACAGCTTGGACAATGGAACTGCCAATCTTCCTTCAAAAAGCTGTTAAAAAAATCATCATAATTAAAAAAAAAAAGGCACTGTCAGCTAATTGAGATCCAAGCCTGCACTTGGAAATAAACAGCACTTAAAGTCAGTGCAAGGTTTGTATGTGGATGGAGCTTATAACCCGATTCCCACTCGTGCCAATAGGGTACATATGGGGAATCTGAATGAGAACAGGTGAGAAGTGTGAAAGCAAACCACTTCTTTCACGTTTAATTGAGCTCAGGAACTTCTAACTGTGACAGTGTCCCTTTGAATCATTCATACTGACATCCGTTTCAGTGCAGTGACAGCACAGCTGTACCTTCATCAGTCTCTCTGCTACAAGATTCATGGCATTTCTTTACTGTGGCAAGTATACCTGATTACAGTATGATTTTAAAAGGCAATCAACTAAATAAACCAATGTTAATGGCTAAGCTTAACCATTTCCTCTTCACCTGATACTGAATAAAATTATGCCAACCACGAAATAACTGCTCTGGGGTTTGTCTTTAATTGTGCAGAGTAATAGGGCAGAACTTGATTGGGCAGACGTTTGACACATTCACATTCACTTGTGCCCCCATTTGCAGCTATTTTGGCTGCCAGAGCAACAAGAAGCATTGCTGGCATAGGAAGATGTAATGTAATGGGTTGGGTGCAAATACTGCCCTGCCAGAGCCAATAAAGCTGTTAAAAAAGGAATACTGGTATCTAATAAGTAGTTCCCCATTTGAAGCGTCACTGTGAGACTGACCACCCAGGACACAGAACGGGCAACTCAGGAAACAGTCATTCAAATAGATAAGTATGTGTTTATCATCTTACTTGGTCGCTGAAGTGCCTTAATTTTAGACTGCTTTGTTGCGTGGATCAGTGGTCGGATCTTCAACGAAGGGTAACGCCGCCCCAGGGCTTGAGATGCTTCAAAGAACAGAGGACAAAGTCAGCAGGAGGGGAATGGGGGTGACTTTCATCACACAAAACACAGCCCACAGTACCACAGTGCTGCACAACCCACGAAGGGTTGAAGGCCAACTGAAGGCCAACTCATCGCAGGGCTCACCTCCACCTTACATCACCCATTCCTTGGGCAGAAAGAGCTCTAAGGAAACATACATTCTAAAGACCACTCTGATGATTAGGAACACATCCCAAGAACAGAGCGGGACTGCTCAGGCTGTGCATGGTGATGGGTTGGTGGTTGGACTTGAGGATGGTGGAGGTCTTTTCCAACCTTAATGATTCTATGGGCATGGCGGGGAGGGGCTGACAGCCGACTCAATGATCTCAGAGGTCATTCATGATCTTAATGATTAGATTCTATAAAGCACTGCCACGGGTTGCCCAGAGGGATGGTGGATGCTCTGTCCCTGAGGACACACGGGGTCAGGCAGGACGTGGCTCTGAGCACTTGGAGCTGGAGGTGCCTCTGTTCATTGCAGCACAGTTGGACCAGATGGCCTTTACAGGTCCTTCCCAACTCAAGCCACTCCACGATTCCACAATAAAAACTGAAGTCACAAAAGCACTTCCAGCAATGCAATGGCTCTCTATGCAACAGATGCCATGGTAATTACCCAAGCCAATTAAAAACCTGTTCGTCTTGCAAAGCAGAGCTACC
This sequence comes from Gallus gallus, assembly GCF_016699485.2. NCBI lineage: Eukaryota > Metazoa > Chordata > Aves > Galliformes > Phasianidae > Gallus > Gallus gallus. Next base: position 1,300,180 of record NC_052553.1, read on the forward strand.
ACGCTACATGCCTTACAGATACTCAGGTTTGATGTGCAAAGGAGCAAGGTGTGGGGAAGCAGAACGCGTGTCCGGCACACGCAGCACCAGGAGCCCCACAGCTCCCCACCTGCAGACAGGCTGGAGAAGATCCCCAGGGCATGCGTGTCATCCACCCATTGGATTTTGAAGCCACTCTCACTGCAATGGAAAAAAACAATAGAAGAGTATTGGTTAATTGGCCCACACGAGTAAAGCCCGTAGCCATGCCAAGTTGTAAAGTACTTGGTGTCTCCATCCGAGCACTGCACCCATTTCACAAGAGGGGAAAGGATCAGAACTAAATCCAATCACAGTCTGTGATTCCCCCAAGGACTCTTTTTCCCCTTGGCCAACAAGCAGCCTCTATTTCATGGGCTGTCTTGCAATACTGCCATGCACACAGTGCCCTATGAACGCTACCTGAGTGCTCAGCCACTTGCAATGAGAAGCAGAACTCGTTTGCAGAGTGGTTTGCAAAGCTTCAGATGAAGAGACCAAAGCAGGAATCTATTTAATCACGTGTCAGTGGAAAATGAGAGCTGGAGGGTGGGGAGATCAAAGATTTCCCCTGCAGCAGGGGAAATAAAAACACGATGGAGGGCTCAAATTAGATCCGTCAATTTGCAGCTCAGTTCCACTCTCACAGCAAACGGAAGGGAAAAACGTATTAGAGGAAACACTGACAACAGACAGCAGCTCGTTTAGAATGCAAACAATGCTCTTCAGCACAGGGGATGAGCATTCCCAATGAATCCATCCCCCATGGAGAGCTGTGTGAGCCCACTGACCACCCCATGGGGCAGAACCTTGCTCTGATCCCACTGCTAATCCACTGTCACAGCACAATGCTGTCTGCTCCCTGTATTTACATAATAAATCTCATCTCCTGCAGCAGGATTGGGCCCTTATTTTCTTTCTGTAAGCACTTACATAAGCGTGCAATCCCAACGCAGGCATTGGGACCTGAGAGCAAAGAGGCTCCCTATGGAGCAGGCAGAGGCTCCCAGTGGAGCCAAAGCAGCACAGATAACCCCTGCAGGTGGGCAGCACTGTGCCTGACAGAGCCTCAAAGAACACTTCCAGCCACAGACTGCAGGAAAACATCCTTCAGAGCACAGAGCACAAGGAGTAACAGCACAGAGGTGAGGGTAAAATCCAGCATAGCATCATCACACCCTGTTGTGCACTCAGCTCTGAATGCTGCCTGCTTTACGGCCCTCCAAAAGGCACTCACTGGAAATCTGAGAACACTTCCATCAGGTGCTCCGTTTTCAGTGATGGGGAGAAGTCGTAGATTTCGGTTACGTGCCCAAAATCCCCCTCGTGGACCTGAGCATCACCATAGCTGGAATAATCCAGAGTGATCCTCTCGACGCTGATGTCCTTCACGGTGAGATGGCCCATAATCTGGGAAGAGCACAGAAGAAGAGGAGTTACCATCACAGCAAAGACTCAAAGACCAAGAGGATGGTGGTGGAACCACCAGGGTAACGTTCCTACAAGTGCTCCCAGTGCTGAGCACCGTGACTCAATGCAACACCCAAATACAGGCAACGCTGCAGGTAATGGACTGAGAGCTCATGCAGGGCGCCCATCAGGTGGGACTTCATGGCCAACAGCCATCCTGCAGGGTCCCACCTTGGTCCCTCTAACCCAAGGAGGGTCCAACAGGTCGAGTAAACACCTACAGAGCGTAGCACCAACGTCCCCCCAGGGGGGGGACAACCCCTGAATGCCCTTTTAACCCCAAAACAACCCAATGGCAGCGCCATGGCATGCATTACCTCCTGCAGGAGCTCTGCAGTGCAGTCATCCTCGAAGGCGAGCTCTCGGCTCTGGGTGGCCGCATTCTCCTCTTGGTCCCCTTTGGGCAACCGCAGCTCACGCTGTAGTGCATCAGCCAAGCCCATGGGCTCCCTGACCCCATCCTTGGCCACGGGCACGTCCTCCCTGTGCTCCTCCTGCTCACTGCGACCCGATGGGCCAGCACCACCAATGGGCTCAGGCGCAAGCACAGCCTCACCCCGTGCTTCCAATGGGGTCTGCTGTTGGGTGGGCTCTTCTCGGGCACTGCTGAAGCTCTCCTGATCTTCACTTTCTGGAGCAGAGGGACCCTCGCCCAGCTCCAACACCGGGCTGACCACGTCCTCGCCTTGCACTGAGACGTTCCCACTGCTCTCCAGGCTCATGGCACAGCTCTTCTTTGGGTTTTCCAGCACCAACGTGGCATCAGAGCAGTGCTCCCCCAGTAGGTGGGAGCTCTTGCTGTCGGCATCGCGGCTCTTTTGGTCTTGGCACGGAGTTTTGCTGCCTTCTGGTCCAACAGTGTCATCACAGCTCTTGCTCTGCTCTTCTGGCTCAGCTGGGTTTTCATTGGGTACGGAAGAGAGGGAATCTGAACAGTCCTTATCCTGACTGTGCTGCCCAGAGGAACTGTTGCTGCTCTCTAACGGGGGGACATCGGTGCAACGTGGAGGACGGTCACCATTTGTGCCGTGGCTGCTTTTTCCCGACTCCTCCCCATCCTTGTGCTGCTCATCAAGCACCAAACAGACACCACCGATGGCCCCATTGGGTCCGGGGCCGCCTTCAGCCTCCCCCTCAAGAGCAGCTTTGGGGCAGATCTCCCCTTCTCGCGCCCCATCGGCGCCCACCTCCTGCTCCCCCCATTCCACCTTCTTACGCATCGCCTTGGGGACGTATAGGGCTTTATCAGGCTTCCTCCGGGGCGGCCTCTTGATCCTGCCTGACCCCACACAGGCTCGGGATGTGTCCCCATGCCCGTCCCCACCATGCCGCAGCCGGGCCCCCCGTGCACCACGGCCCCATGGCTGTGTGGGTCGGGGGGGTCGCGGTGCGGTGGTAGCGGGGTTTTGCTCGCTGGTCTCACTGGGTATCCTGGGGACAGAAAGCAGGGAGCTGTGAGCAGGAGAAGCACAACGTGTGCAGAACAGAGAGGGAAATGCAGGAGCTGTGCATTGGCCAAAGCACCGAGGCTTTGTTTTTCCATTACGTTTAATAGGTCAATACAAGTTCATGCCTGAGTTCTGCTGGGATCTTCTACGTCCTCCTATTAGGACGCCTACAGCCTGCTCAGGGATGCTTTAACACTCCAAGCTTACCCAGTCAGAATAAGGAATAGAAACGTCCTTTGGTTGGGTAAGTTGCCATGTGGGGCACCATCATTCCCTCAGCTCCTTATACAAAAGTATGAGATTACACGGAAATGCTTTTTATCATCATTAGCGATGCTGCATCCCATCGTTTATAGAGCTCCTCAGGGCAGCAAATATTGCAATTCATCATTCTAACTTCTTTACTATGAGAGTGGAGAGGTGCTGGAATGGGCTGCCCAGAGAGGTTGTGGATGCTCCATCCCTGGCGGTGTTCAAGGCCAGGTTGGATGGGGCCCTGGGCAGCCCGGTCCAGTATTAGATATGGAGGTTGGTGGCTGTGCCTGCAGTGGGAGAGTTGGAACTCCACGATCCTCGAGGTCCCCTCCAACCCAAGCTATGCTATGATTCTATGCTCCCTGCTCCCTTAATGCTATGAATAACAGAGGCCGTGCTTCAAAGGCGGAACAACCACCTCAGAGCCCCCCCAAACCATCACATCTACCTCACGGCTGAGTGGCAGATGACCGTCCTCCTCCTCCATCCTTCCCCAACCGAAAAGCTGCTCAGCAAATCCACGTTCTCCACAGTCCTATGGATCAAGTAGCGGAGGCGGCTGGAAAGAGGGGGGAACAGGAGAACCCTGGGAAGGCAGAGGAAGGGAAAGGAGAAGAATACAGCAAGGATTTATCGGCTCTTAGTCCCCGAGTCACTCCAGGAGTAGGGCTTTATCTGTGCCCTAAAGCCTTCCTGGCATTAAGGAGCCCAATGGTCTCCATCCAGATGCGCTCTGTCCGCAGCCAGGACTCTCATTTCTGCCCTCACCCCATGAAGCTGCGACCTCTTCTTCCATCCTGAATGCACTGCAGTGAAAACATGGATGGGCGAACCAACCCCGTGAGGGATCGCGTGGCACTCAGATGGGTTTTTTCTGCTATGTTTTATTCCATTTCCACAGCTGCCTCAGTGCCATGGCTGGCAGATGCTCAAAAGCAACCAAACAAATGCTGAAGGTCGCTGTCAGCTGACGGGATCTCTGAACTGAGCAACCCCATCCCAGCTGAAACCCCCCATATTTTTGGCCATCTCGGGGCCGTCAGAGATCACCGCATCAGGAGTGAGATCCGACTCAAAGCCCGGGCAAAGCCAAATGATGCTCTGTGCATCCTCGGGGAGGATGGGAGCACGGCAGCACAGTGCTCTGCAGCCAGGCTGCAAAAGCTGCCACGGCTCCCAGCCACGCCATGCAAACCCCATAGGGCCGATGCAGGGCAGAGCTCTGACACCTCGGTGCCAGACGGTGCCCCTACCTGTGGTGCTGCCCCTGCAGCATGAAGTGCTCCAACTCCTCGGCGATCCTCCCCACGAACTCATCCTCGTTGGGAGAGAGGAAAACGCCGTCCATGGGGCGCAGCGCCAGGGTGGCACCGAGGGGGGAGTTGGAGGGGGGGGGGGGGGGAACCTGGGGAGGGATAGGGACACGTGAGGATGGCTGCACGCACCCCCTGCAAACGTGCTGCAGCTCCACGCACGCTGCTGCAGCCCTCACCCCGACCCCGTGCACCCCAGGCCTCTGCAAACCCTGCTGCACCTCCAGGCCACGTGCAAACTGCTGCACCCCAACCCTCCCCTGCGCACCCCCAGCACTCCGTGCGCCCCCAACCCTCCCCTGCGCACCCCCCCCAACGACACCTGCAAGCTGCTGCACCCCAACCCTTCCCCGCGCACACCCAGCACCGCGTGCAAGCCTGCTGCATGCTGCTGCACCCCACTCCCCCTCTGGGGGGGCCCCACGACATAACCCCCCCTTCCCCCCCCCCAAATACCTCCAGGCCCTCCAAGCTCTCCCCGCAGCCGCCCCCTCCGCAGCGCCTGCGCCCGTCCCGGCCCCTTCCGCCGGGCACCGCCCCCCCTTTTCCCCCCAACCCCCCCTTCCCCCCCTCTTAGCCCCGCAGGAAGCGGCGGCCACGTGTGCGGAAACCACGGGGACGCGCAGCCGTGCACGTGGGCGGGGGGAGGGGTTGCACCGCCCGGGGGGGTTCCTTTGCACCAATTCGAGTCTTCGTTCTTTCCCGAATCGCAGCGGTCTCCTATAGGGTCGAAGCGGACGGCAGCGGTCTCCTATAGGGTCGAAGCGGACGGCAGCGGTCTCCTATAGGGTCGAAGCGGACGGCAGCGGTCTCCCATGGGGTCGAAGCGATTGCCCCCACGGCACACATTCCTCTCTCTGGGGCTTTGCACAACTTTTCCTATTCCTGAGGCAAAGCCCACAGCCTGAATTGGGGGCCAACCAAACCAAAGCAATCCGGGCAGCCCCCGTGGGACCCCCACTTGTGGCCCTGGTTCCATCTGTGGGAGCAGAGAAGATCCATGCCATGGCAGCTTGGCTCGCTCTATGCTGGAGGCAGCACACGGTTAACCCTCCCTGGAGCTCACTGATGGCTCACGATGACCTCTTAGATTGGCTGTGATTTCTTAAGAGATCCTTCCAGGCTCCTTTGAGCCCCTCCAGACCTTCATATCCCCCACCTGGAGCCTCTGCCCGATGAGAGGAGCAGCTGACATTGGGTGCCAAGCAGAATCACACAGCCTGCACCCCTTCTGTACTCCGTGCATTCACTTAAACGCAGAAAAAAATATATACCTATATTAAATAAAGCCGCTTTTGAGGGCAACAAGCAGCCCCTGCCCCACGCTGTCCCTTGTTTTGTGATTGCACAGAGCAGAACAGCCCCTTTGCTGGTCTCAGAGCATCCTTTCTTGTCTTTAAGCGCCGTTTGCAGCGGCGTTGGAAAGGTGGGAGCACTGCTCCTTCTCCCCTGGTTGCAATGTGCCCACGTTGGGGGAGCAGCTTTTGAGCCCAAAGGGGCTCTGCCTGGATTCTGATCCTTCTCTTCGTATGAGCAGAGTGTAATGAGATCCCAGTGTGATCCCACTGAGGCCACAACGCCTCCAGCAGCACAGAACGGCTCTCAGAGCATTGGGGCCACTGCTCTGTTATTCTGCAATCCACCTTGGGGTGGGATGGGGAGGATTTGGGATGGGAGGAGGAGGCTCCCAGTGGAGCTGTAGGGGAATGGAGAGAAGCAGCAAGCAACCGATGGTAAATCAAATGGGTCAGGCATCTGGACAGTAAATAGATGAAGAAGACCCACCTCCATCAAAGGTTCCCATCACCTGCTCCGTTGTTTCTTCTCATGGTAGATAACAGCAATGCAGTGAGCTGTGCTGGGTCGTGGATGTCCCCTCTGTGCCATCACTGCTGTGCATGGAGATGGCCATCAAGGGGGGTCTGAGCAGTGCCCCATATATCAGGAATGATATATTCCTGACCTCAGGAATATGAGCTCTGCTCCCTTCTCATGCTGTGCTGTAACTTGGCTATAATTGGGCTCTATTTAACAGTTACTGCTAGTCTGTAATTACCACTTCCAGCTTTTTCTGCTGGGGGGGGGAAGGAGGAGGGAGGCTCTCTTGTTGTGCAGAGAGCAAAGGATGTCTCAGATGGAAGGCAATGTGGATGTGCTGCTCATTGGAGCAAGCATGGAGCAGAGCACAGTTCGTGTTCCAGGCAGCAGCCAAGAGTTGGGGATCTTCATTGCCACAGCTGCAGTGTGCACAGGAGGGGCTGATGAAAGAGCACAGGTGAGCAAGGAGTGCTGCTTTAGAAGTCATGATTATTGAAATGAAACAGGGCTGGAGGGAGCCTTAATGAGTTAGAGATGAGAGAAAGGAGTAAAAGGGGAAAGAAACAGGTGGCAAAAAGGAGCGGGACACGGTTTGCGGCACAAGCAGCAAGACCAGAACAGCAATATCCGTGCTCTGAAACCTGGCTTTGTCCTCCTGGAGCCTGAAGGGATCGTTCCCAAAGGCTCTGAGCAAATGGTTCAGCATCATGGGGTTGGAACACATTCATCCTATAGCACACCCAATTCCTCACCGGTGAGCACCCCGCAGCGTGCTCTGGACAAGCTGCAGCCCAGCACAGCCCTGGGGGCTCTGTGTGCATATCACAGCCTGCAGGGCAGCCTGCACAAAGCCTCATCTCCCTGCAGACAAAAGGGAAGAGGAATTGGAGCCCAGTTGTGTTTTTTATCTCTTGCACAAAGTCTTTTCCTATGGGTCAAAGAGAGGGCAGCCACACAGATTCCTACTGCACGCCTGGGCTGGGTCTGAAGCTGTAGGTTACAAGAAAAAGAACAAGACCATCTGAATCCTTTGAGCCATCTGAAAATAAATACATCACTCCACACTCAGTGATGCAAACTCCTGCCCAGCCAGAGAGAATTGTCCACGTTACCCTCAAAGGCCTCAGAAATCAGGCAGCTGTAGCAGTCCCTGCGTGCATCCATCCACCTCCATCCCCGCGCGCTGCTCCCACCCATCTCAGTTCCATGCACTGCTGGTGAGCGGTGCCGTCTTCTCCCATGAGACGGCTGCTTTGTACTCCACTGCAGGGCAGCTGCTGCGGGAGGAGAGCTGGGAAAGCTTCTCAGAGGACGCCTCGTTGTTCTCCATCTGCAGAACGGCGTGGGGGTGGCTGAGGGTCACCACGTCCTTTGGACACGAGGTGTCGTGGTGGTAGGAGACCAAGTCGTTGCTGAAGTTGACCGTCTCCACCACGTTGTTGGGGCAAAGGTATTCACAGCCCAAGATGGTGACGAAAGCCCTCCGGAAGTCCGCATTGAAGGCGTAGATGATGGGATTGAGGGAAGAGTTGGCCCACCCGACCCAAACAAAGGTGTTGAAAACGGCCTCGCTGACGCAAGGCAGCTCTCCTGGTTTGTGCCGGGCGGGATCACAAAAGGGCACCACGCAGTTGAGCACAAAGAAAGGCAGCCAGCAGAAGACAAAGATGCCCACGATGATGGAGAGGGTCTTGAGGACCTTGGTCTCCTTCTTGAAGGAGCTCTTCAGGTTGGCTGTGTGAGGGCGCGTGCTGCTGCGGCAGCTCTGGGTGCGTTCCAATGTGCTTTCCAAGGAGACCCTGCGGATCTGCCGCTGGGCAATGCGGAAGATGCAGCTGTAGGTCACGATCATGATGGCAACAGGGATGTAGAAGCTGATGAGGGAAGACGAGATGGCGTAAGTCCTGTTGAGGTGAGAATCACAGCTCTCCCGGGCGACGTCCTCCCGCTGGTTGAGCTCTTGGTCCTTGTGCCACCTCAGCTGCACGGGGATGAAGGAAATGAGGAGGGACAGCAGCCACGCCACCCCAACCATGGCAGAAGCCACACGTGGTGTCATCCTCCTCTCGTAGCAGAAGGGGTTGGAGATGGCCCAGTAGCGGTCCACGCTGATGATGCACAAATTGAGGATAGAGGCGGTGGAGCACATGATGTCAAAAGCCACCCAGATGTCGCAGAAAGCCCCAAAGGGCCAAAACCCCACCGCCTCAGCAGCAGCCCTCCAAGGCATCACCAGCACGGCCAGCAGGAGGTCGGACACAGCCAAGGAGATGACAAAGAAGTTGGTGACCTTGGAGCGTAGGTGTCTGAACCTGATGACAGCCACACACACCAGGGTGTTGCCCAGGAGCGTGAGGAGGATGAGAAGGAACAGTAAAGCAGCTGCTACGCCGTGGGAGGACAACGTGGGGGTCTCTCCCTCCACCCTGCTCTTCCTACTGCCGCTGCCATTGATCGAGTCCTGCCCGCCTCCTTCCATGGAGGAATAAAAGCCATCCATGGGTTGCTCCATTGCTCCAGTCCATTGAGGGATTTCACAGCTGTTCAAGCCTCCATCGGCATCCAAAGCCCTGCTGGCAGCTCCGTAGCACCAACTGCAGCCCTCCCAGCTCTCACACCCAGCCGAGCGACCCAGCACGGACAAAAGCACTGGGAACTCTGCCTCCTTTCTAAATCCCCTGCTGACAGCACAGCATTTGTTTCATCCTCTCACCTCCCACCCCGCTCTCCTTTCTCTGCAGCCGTTCACGAAGTGCCAACGCTCACCTCTGATTGTGGAGCAAGCTGCGATGGCTTTGCTGCAAGCCTTTCTCCTGCTGCACAGCTCTTCCTCCGGTGCTGATCTGCTGCAGGATCCCACCCAGACCCTCTTGCACTGACCAGGCTCTGCTCCTTCTGCTCCGGCAGGCAGATGTCCTCTGCTCGTGAAGCAGGCTGCTCTGCTGTCTGCTCTCCCTTCTAATTGCCTCTGGATTTCATGCAGGTGTGATCTGGTAGCCTGCTCATCAGGGGCAGGGCAATGCTCAGCTAACGGGGTGAGCTGCTTGGGAATTAGGGGTTAAGCAGCAAGCATTCGAGTGGGACTGAAGGCTCTTCAGTGCAAATGAGGATGGAAATGCAGCCTGCAATGATCTGTTGGTGTGATCTCTGAATAGAAAAGATGCGGTCGTGGCTCAGACGTGTGGCCCTAAAGCAGTCACTGCCTCCTGTCCTGAGCTGCCTGGCCATGAGTGCTGCACAGTGGGCGTTTTGTAGAACCACAGAACACCCCAAGTTTGAGCAGGTGCATAAATGGGGGCCTGGAAACTGGCTGAGCCACAGCAGGGCAGCGAAAGCCCTCGCGGATTGAAGTGCCAAAGCCAGCAGGGCAGCTCAGCATTGACTCCCTTACCACACTGGCAGCATTGCAGTGACCTCTGCCTTTGCCATACACGCTTCAGAAGAAAGCAACAGCCAAACTATAGAGCATCAGCTCAGCTGCGCTGTGATTTAATTGACCTGACCCGGTGACTCGGGCTCTGCACGATCCCAGCTGCCCGAGAACAAATGCAAACGAGAGCATCTCCCTTCCCTCAAAGCCGCAGCTCGCCCCGTCACAGCTGAAAGAAGCCGCTCCGTGTCCCAGCCTTTACTTCGGGAGGGATTTGTTTAACAAAGCCGCTAATTAAGCCTTTAATAAGTTCCACCGGGCTCGTGCCTATGCCAGGGAGAGCAGCTAGATGGCACCAAGCGCCGGCGCACGGCTCTGCGCTCCTATCGGTTGGTGGTAACGCTGCTCCTTTCGTCCTTCCCAGGGCTGCACCGCAGAGAAAGATCCCATCCGATTGCGCTGACACCGCGGGACGGGGCTGCATTGGGCCCTGATGGAGCTGCGGTGTCACTGTGCGGTTGGATTAGATGGCCCTCAGAGCTGCCTTCTAACTCTAAGGGTTGTATGACAGTGCTGTGCTCCTTGGAGATGGGTTATGCCATGCAAGGATGCACGCAGATGCCCCCTGTGCTCCCCAAAGTGATTTTTTCCTATTCTCCATACAGGACACAGAGATGTGTAAGGTGTGGGATGCTTCTGTCAGCCTTAAAGGGGCAGAGATGGTGCCCCTTTGTGCAGGTGGTGATCTGTCCTGCAGCATTTAATCCACGCGAGGTTGGCACTGCGCGCTCACCGTGAGCTCAGCTCCCATGGGCTGAAGGCATCCCAGGAAACCCATGGTCTGAGGAAGCCTCCTCCTCTGAGGAGCTGAGAAACACCTGGATCTGATCCTTACACTGAAAGAGGTGTTCCAAACTGGGTCGGTGAGAGGGGAAGACGTGGTGGGATCCAAAACAACACCTCCACCGCCGCGCACCTCGTGGAGAAAGGGCTGACAGCTCTCCTGCTATAGGAAAACAACACACGAATCTCAGTCTCCTTCTGCTGCATTGTGCACTACGCAGCTGCTACGTTTCCTTTTATAAGCAGCTGCTATTTTTTTCTGAGAATCGAGTGGAGTACAGTTGGGTACAGCACTCGAGCGTGCTAAGATTGCAGTTTGGTGGCAATCCAGCTTTTGTTTCTTGCATTTCATTCTCTCACCCAGCAAGAAGCTGCCTTCTATTTCCCTGCCTTCTATTTCCCTGCCCTCTATTTCCCTGCCCTCTATTTCCCTGCCCTCTATTTCCCTGCCCTCTATTTCCCTGCCCTGCTCTCTCACCAAACTACATATAAAACCCCCAGCTCAGCCATCTCCATCACATTCCCCTCTTTGCACCAGAGGAAGATGACGACAAGCCACTTAAATGAAGCAGGAGCTGCTTTGGGTGTTAACTCCTCCCCAGCACTGTCTCTGATGTGTTTTACGGGAGACTTTGCTCCTCCAGCTGTCACTCTATGCTTTATTTCCCATTCAGTTCCTACAGGAGGAGCATAAGCACTGCTCGTGTTGTATAGAAACTTCCAGAGATGCTGTGAGCAGCGCACAGTGAGCACAGCAGTAAGAAACTCCTTCCTTCCCTCCCCCCGGTGCCAAAATACTCTCTAGGGATCAGCAGGTCTGCTCAGCTCTGACCTCTGGCTGCAGGAAACACGCTTGACTTGGTGAATTCAAAGCTTGTTTCACTTAGCTTAGCATGAGCAGGAAGGAGGGCTGACTGGGGCAGTGCTGATACAGTAGGTGTTCCATTCAGTCATTGCCTTTAGGCAAAAAAGAAGCACCCAGATCCATGTACTGGCTGTTTGTTAGACAATACTAACTGTTTTGAGGCAGAGATGGGAAGGCATTATCTCGCACAGCAACAGCTCAGTTTGGTTTTTGACACACAGCCCAGGAATGCATCCTTGCTTTCAGCATACCTTTGCAGTTGCAGGACAGCCAGAGCAGTCCTAACATGGCAACGAGCTGCAAAGGGAAACAGAAGCACAAGGGACTCTGGTTCTTCCTCTCCCCTTTATTACATGTAGGCAGAAAACAGTGGTTTTTCTCCTGTTGGCTTACAAAAGAAAGGAATACAGAGCTTCATTTCACGTGCAGCCTGGGCACACCGCTGGCTGACTGCAGGCTCCAGCAGGGCCTGCACTGCTCAGCAGGAGCAACAAAGCCACCAGAGCCAAAGCAGCACCCCGGTGATGCCCAGGATTTCTCTCCCAGCCCTCTGGGGCTGAAGCTGCTTTGGCAGTAGCACAGCAACTGCAGGCCCAGGGTGCTGCTCAGCCAACCCAAGCGTGTGGCTCAAGCACTGCAGCTCAGGGCCAGGAGAGAGCCCAGAAACAGACACTGATAATACTGAATACATTCCGAGTCAGGGAGAGGTGCAGAGAGGACTACAGCTCAACACAGAGCTCCAGGCTCCCCTGCCATGCACAGAGCATGCAGAAAGCCCACGCTCCTTCTCTTCTCCTCCTGAAGGAATTCATTTATTGGTGTGCAGTACCAGGCTTTCTGCTTTTCCAAGTGCATACATATCATAAAAAAGTGACCTGCAAAACAAACAAAAAGCAATGATTTCACTTCCCAGCCTCCAAAAACAGCTTCACTTGCTGCGCTCGGTTTTGTTTTGCATTAGAAACACATACAGGGTTTTATTTTGGGGGCTTTCTGGTAACCCATCGTCTTGTGGAATTGCAACACCAAAACCACAAGCAGTTAAGACTGTTACATGAAACCGTCCACTCCAAACGAGAAAATGATGCATCTTTTCCCCTCCCACCCCAAATCACTCCACAGGAGAGCTGGAAGCAGATCACCCTGCTGCTGCCTTGTCAACAAGGAAGATACAAAGGCAGCAGATAGCTCAGATTTCAAGTAAGAGAAAGCAGAAAGTTGCATCACAGCGACTGCAAGGCTTCGTCACTGACCTCAGCACCAGCAACTCCTTCACTTCACATATTTTGCAGGTCTCCCTTTTAAGGCCTTAGTGTCGTTACAGAAAGAGGAATTATTTTTGTCTTGTGCTTGCAATTGCTGCCCTCTAGTGCAGCAGCAACACCTCCTACAATTGTTACAGTGTCTAGTTGTCCACGACCGTGCAGAACACAGAGGGGAGGGACAGAACTACCAACAGGTGGTCAAGCTTGTTGCAGGTAACTTATGTCAAGGACAGTATTTATGTGCCAAGTGTTCTAAACAACCACACAGCCAAATGTTGAGCAACTGCAACGCTGCTGCAGCTCAAGTTCTCGACGTGAGCCACAGCAAAGAAAAAGAAAACCAAAAAGAAAAAAAAAAACAACAAGCACTGTTATGGGCAGAGAGAGTTTATCTCCACTGGGCAGAGTAGTGAACCGAGTCCCTGGATGTCACAGGTGACTTGAGATGACAGCAAGTCAGATTCAGACCAGTGCAGATGTTGGCACAAAGATGACAAACACCAGCTGAGGCCAGTTCCAGAGTGGATTGTCATGGCAGGAGATCCTGTTGCTTAGCAAAGTGATTTCATGAAGGAGAGGGGACTGGTACCCCTGTCCCCCTGTCCCAAAGTTTTAGTCATCAGTTAAGGAGCCTTAAGACAACTTGTCAAACTGCAGCAACAGGATGCGGTCGGGTCTTTAGAGATTCAGTCCCAGAGCTGTTTGGGGTTCAGAGGAAGCAGATGGAGTTTTTTGTGCCAAATCTATAAAGAAAAGTGCAACAGAACGTCATCAGTTTCCCTCAGGATGAAGGATTAGACAGTAAAAAGTAACAACAGCAACAGAAATTCTAACCCCTATAACTGATCCTACTGATGGGTAATCAGCACAGCCTGCTGACATCCATACCTCCATCACAAACAGAGAGCTTTTCCAACTCAGCTTCCAGCTCAGCATCCGAAATGGCTCCTGCAAACCCAGAATCCTTTTGGGGCACAGGGTGCAGGTGGACAGGCTCCTTAGCTGAGTCCTGGAGGAGGCTGTCCAGCTCCTTCTCCAGCTCTTCAGAGTCCATCTCTGCCAATGAAAGGAAACATTTAGCTTCTAGCAGAAATAAGTATCACCTTCACAAGATGGACTGAAGTTTAATGGAATTATTATTACTCCCCACCACCACTTCATTACTCATAATAAGGAACTCCTGGTAATCCATAGCTCCCTCTAACAGCAGTGGCAAGGACACAAGCAGAAGCTGAGAGCACCAGAACTTACCTAAACCATTGACCCCTGCTCCAGCCAGAGTCTGGGCTACTTCATCTTGAGTATCACAAAGCTAGGGGGTAAAAAGACAGAAGTCACTCTGGTCTTATTGTAATCCAGCTATGCCAAAAGTAGAAACAGCAACCAATAAGTAAACCAGTAGTTGACATAAAAGCAGCAGGTACTCATGCAAAATACAAGTCCAGCATGCCTGGCCTTTCAGCAGTAAAGACAGTAACATGGAAGATGATTTAGTAAGTGCTACAAGAGGAAATAAACCTGAAAAGGAGAGATATCCCTCCAGTTGTAGCAATTTCATATAAGCAACAAGCTTACCTCGAGGCTTATGCTAACAGATGAAGGGACAGATGAAAACAGTTCAGCTAGGAGGTTTTAACAGCCTTTCAGCTCAGCAGTTGAAGTTACTACACTTAAGTACATGGAGCTGAGGAAATAACCCTTCTCTGTTTTCTGCACCAGCTTATGCAGATTGCTCCCTTCATTTCCATTAATTCAGAATAAACTCTTCTCATTTCTAGGAGAGCTGCATGCTTGCACAACGCTGCTAACTGAAGAGCCAACAAGAGGTTGTGCTGTGGCCAACAGTAAATGCAATTACGTAAAACCAGACACAGACAGTTATTGGAATACCTCTGCTTGCTGATCTGAAAAGATCAAGAGTAACACCATTTGTTCTGATGACACACAAGGCAGAAAGCAAGCAGCACCAGATGCTTCAAATTTGCTGGGTGAGACTACTTATCATGCATTAAGTGCTCATTTATGTGTTCCTATTTCAGTACCTCTTGTATCTGATCTACCAGGTTCTCTGCCTTCTCCACAGTAACATCCTTCATAGAGAGTTTCAGAGCTCCCACACCAGCCTGATAGGCATTAAACACCTGGAAGAAAAAGGAAGAGAAGCACAGTGTTAACAAAAAGCAAACAGTGTTAACACCTCTCAAGACTCACTGCTCAAGGACACTCATAGAAAAACGAGCACACAAAATAAGAGCCAGAAGCATTTCATTCAGAGCAATGCTCTGATATCAGAGCTGCTGCTTCCTAGAGCAGAGGGAAAAGCCTCACCAGCTAGCTTGCACTCAAAGGAACAGGTAAAGCAGCACAAATGGAAAGAGTGAGGCTAGGTTGAGAAGCACCAGTCAAAATGAGCACACTACCATCTGGTCAGTCTGGGAAGCATAGATACGATCCAAGATCCCCTGCACTGCATCCAGCTTGGAATGAAGCT
This sequence comes from Gallus gallus, assembly GCF_016699485.2. Taxonomy (NCBI): domain Eukaryota; kingdom Metazoa; phylum Chordata; class Aves; order Galliformes; family Phasianidae; genus Gallus; species Gallus gallus. The sequence goes on from NC_052553.1 coordinate 1,315,336, forward strand.
CCTCAATGCGCCTTTCTGTCCTTCGTTTGGACTTCAGACATCTCAGTGCCTGCAGACATTGGATATAAACAGACCTGGATCACAAACCAGGCAGCACTCAAAGGAAACAGAACAAGGCACATATACAACCACTGGTTTTAAGAGCTAGATGTTCCTATTCTCTTCGCTACATCACCGTGGTCACACAAAGCCACATCTTCACCTTAAGGAGACCTTTGGCCACAGAAACACTCCTCCTATTCCTGAGATGAACCTTCCCACACCAAACCTGGTCCTTACCTGTAGTAACGAACCAGCCCCGAGGCACTTAACATGGAGCTCTTCTTAAGTAGACCAGCACTTACCAGTTGCTTTTTCCCAGCTCTGCAAGCACTCCGGGCATCATCTTTACACCTGTACAGATGCAATAAGAAAAAAGAGATTATTCTTTTGCAAGCAGCAGTAGTTTGTGTGGTTTTTTTCTAAGTAAAATTTAGAATTGGCAGCCACTTTCACTACCTTGCTCTAACACACAGCACGTGACCAAGTATGCATCTGTTTCAGATACAGCAGCCCTCAAGCCATTCCTGCTTTCCACAAGTAGCCCTTGGAAGTATTTCAGATCACTGCAAAGCAGCTGACATCCACTCACTGCATACAGTTCTCATGGGGACAAGAAACAAGACTAGAAAACCTGCCCTACCACATCACTGAAGATATTATGTGTACTACATGGGAAAGAACAAGAAGGCAGCTTTGTTCTTAACTACGTAACAGGGGTACAGAGCTCTGCATCACATGGAAGTTCTTCCCACCTCCCATCCCCAAATTACTTCTCTGCTTCCTGGGAAAGGGACTCCACCTTCTGTGACAGCAGCTGTTCACTTTGCATCAGCTGATAGACTCCGATGTCCACATCATTCATTGGAGAGACTTTGGCATGAAGTCCTCTGGCAAACTTCACTATCTAAAGGAAAAGAAGCAGCACACACTCGATTCACTCATCTCTACCATTTGTGCCTGCACTGGAAATATTTTCATTCTCATCGAAAGAAAAGATGCTTTTACACCCACGGTTTTATTTGAGTCTTGTAACAGAGCTCAGGAGCCATGCCAGTCATCATATAATTTGATATTACATTAGATGGGATCCTGCCTTAATGAACACCCTGATCATGTAAAGCTGTGCCAGTCCTTTGAGCAGCGTGGGGCAGCATCATGCTCCTAAGTTCTTCAGTACAGAGCCACAGTGCCCAGCACTACCAGTGCACAGGGACAGCAGAGCCTGCTCTGTGCTGCTGCTGACAAACAGGAGAACCTTGGCACAAGGAGAGGAACATCCATTCCAGCAGCGTGGAACCATTTCAGTTTGGGCAGCTGGGAACATCTGCCAATCTGCAAGCTAAGTGGGTAATATTACAGCTGTTGGATGGGAGCACACAAAACTGAATCTCATCTATTACCAGGTTGTGACGTTGGGAGTGCATAGAATTGCTTTCCCCAAATAAAGAATGCACACCTTTGGCCAACAAAGTTCCTTCCAGCCAGATGAAACGTAAGACAGGGATCACACCTCCCCAAAGCAGTCACCTTGACCCTGTACCTTCTCTCCGTTCTGTTCCAGAATTGTGACCTTCTTTTCCTTTTGCAGCTGGAGCAGCAGTAAGTAGAATGTTCTTTCATCTGGACAAACACCAGCACAGAGGGAACGCAGCTCTGAGAGGGCGACGACGGGGTGAGATGAAAGCACAGAGTTCTGATACAGGCGATAAACTTCCTCTGCTTTCTCCTGGAAGGAAACAGGACAGCATTCAGTTTCCTCTCAACTATTTTTTAGCTCACGATGCCAAGTTGCACCTAATTCCTCCCACACACTGAAGGTAAAAAGTTAGGCACGGTTTGGGTCAGGCTGACCTGCAGAATGAGGCATAAACAACACGTGAAAACAACTGAAATACTGTTCCAATACAAGCAGCAAGGTGGGCACTTCTACATTCCTCTTCCCCACGAGTTTAAACCCCAAATGAACTTTTCTTTAGTCTGTGAAATGAGCTGTACACACTGAGTCACTTTCCTGTGTAAACAAGGGAAAAGCTTTCCCTATTCAAAGCGAGGAACTACAGAAACAACTCCTCCCATCAACCCCTGAGCTCTGCATCGAGGCATGTGATGCTCCAGACACCTTCTGAAGTTTCCTCTTCCATGCACACACCCTCTGAAAGGAGTGTGCAATACCCACCACCGAGGAAAGACACTGTATGCTATCAGAGTAACTACAAATAAAGGCATACATCCAAAGAGCTCTTGCATTTCTTCTAGCCCCAGTCATCCAGAGGCCATCTGCATGCTGCAGCAGTAAATCCTGGTGCTCATTTTAACAGCTACCAAGAGAAAGGGTCCCAGGGTCCTGACTGCCAGCACAGCACTGCTCCATTTAGACTGCAAATTCCTCTTGTACACTACACCTGCACCAACTCAAACCTGAGATGTACAGAGGTCTCACAGCATACTTCTTGTCTTCCTGGGCACGACAGCAAGCCTGCCCTCTCATTTCTTAGACGTTAGCAAGTCAACACACTAGTTTAGAGGAACATCTGTAGGTATGTTTCTGTACTCCTCAGGTGTAGGAAAGCCTGAAGGCGGTCTTTTTCCAGCCCCAAACCTTCCTTGCTAGCACCTAAAACTGCTCATTTGTTTTTTTCTGAAGGCCCTCAGCAGCACTTACCTGAAGTAGCTCCACATAAATCAGAACTTCCTCCTCCTCGGGTACTTTGCTGTCACCCAGCACACTTGAGAGAGTCCACTTCAGGGGCTTCAGGATGAAGACTCCCACACCCCAGGAGATCCAACTGCTGTCCACGCTGGCCATGAAGTCTGACTCCCTCTGCATCTTGCCACGTCTAGAGAAAAGCCATGCATGCAGAAATGAATAGAGTCAGCTCTTCCACCAGCAGCAAGGATGGGTGCCAGCATGGAGAACTGGGAATCAAAGATGTTAATCACGTGTATGGAAGCACACAAAGGGCCACACTCCCCCTGGCTTTCTCTGGACACAAAACAAAAGCAAAACAGCTTCTTCCAGGCACACAGTTTGTGTTTTGTTACTTGAAACCATTGAGGCGCTGAACAGAGAAACTGATGAGGAAGTTCAGTTGCAAATTTCACGTCTGCTTCGTTTGTGCATTAAATTGCATCAACTAAAAAAGCCCAGAAAGGAACTCTCTGTATCTGAGGAAAGTTATGTTGCCCGTGGATTCAGTTAACCACTGCTGTCCTTGAATCATTTCAGGCTATCAGGCTCAGGCTGCATTTTCACAAGACAAAACACTTCACTGCAAGCACGAGCATGCAAAACACCCCCATCTGCCCACACAACCCCATACACCATCAGAGCCACTGGCTCATCACAGCAGCCATCTAACAGAATGTAACCCCATTGAGCTCCTTCCTGCACCTATGAGTTCTCCCAGTGCAGCACCTCCCTTGGTACTGCCCTCCCACAGCTCCTGCCAGCCCCAAGGCACATCCTTTAGGAAACCCCAAGCTCCTGACATGCTGCTTTACCTCGTGCAGAGCTCCCTCCTCCACAGCCCCACATTCCCTTGTGACCTTTCTGTGCTCTCCCCTACTTTGCATGGCGCAAAACCTCTTCATGCTGTTACATAACCTCCATGCTTGGTTAGCACTCATGGGCACAACCACCCCCTCAGGTCCCCCTGCACCCACTGCTTCTCCAGCACCTCGATGCACTCCCCTTGCCATGGGGACAGCTGACATTCTCTCAAGCTCCTCTTGCTGCCTGGCACAACACAGCTCTCCTTCCCTGCATACACAAAGCTCCTCACATCACAGGCCACCTACACAACGAGGGGTCCCCCATACAGCCCCACTGCGGGGTGCACCCCAACTCCAGGCAGAGCCCCCTTCTACCCTCCAGAAGCAACCCTTTAGCCGTACCCTGCATTTCACCTCAAGCCCCTCTCCGTCTGCATACCCCACTTAAGACTCCTGGCTGCACCCTTCCATAGAACCACAGAATGCTCTGGGTTGAAAGGGACCACAATGCTCATCTCATTCCAACCCCCTGCTATGTGCAGCGTCGCCAACCACCAGCCCAGGCTGCCCAGAGCCACATCCAGCCTGGCCTTGAACGCCTCCAGGGATGGGGCATCCACAGCCTCCTTGGCCAACCTGTTCCATGCCTCGAGCTCCCTTCCCACGCGCTCCCCTCACACACACAGCTCCCCAGCTGCACCCTCTCCCTTACACAGAGCCCCCTCACTCTCCCCAACACTCCCTGCCCCTCAGGGACTCAGGGGGGCTATTCCAGGCCCAGGCTCTCCCCACAGTCCAGTCCAAGCCCACTGCTCTCCCTCCCACCCCCACTCTCATCACCAGCCCCATTGCCACCCCTCAGCCCCATCACACTGCCACCCCTCAGCCCCATCACACTGCCACCCCTCAGCCCCATCACACTGCCACCCCTCAGGCCCACAGCACCGCGCTCCCCTCAATCCTATCCTCCCCCCCCACCACCTCAGCCCCCCTCTCCCCCCCGATTCAGGCTGCTGCCCACCGCACGGCCCTCAGGCCCAGCCCGCAGCCCCCGCTACCTGAGCAGCTCCCGCAGCACGGTGCCGAGGCCCAGCGGCACACTGCCCCGCCGCTCGAAGCCGTTCTGCAGCTCGCGGAGACAGGTGCGCACCACACCGCGGCGGCGGCCCCGGGCCAACACCAGCCCGACCCAGAAGGCCATCTTGCTGTCCCACTCGGTGCTGTTCACTTCGCGGCTCTGCTTGAAAGCCGAGAAGAGAAAAGCCATGCGCTCGTCGTCCGTCTCCCACTCGGGCGGCAGGTCCCCCGCCGGGGCCGGCCCAGGGGGCGCCCTCCCCGGGCTGCACATCTACGCGAGCCCCCGGCTTCGCCGCGGCCTCCGCCAGGCCGGGACCCGCCTGGCTGCCAGGGACGCGCGACGCGCATGCGCGCCGCTCCCCCCCCCACCGGTCTCCTTTGTGTGGGCCGCTCCGCGCCGCGCCCCCCCCGCACTACCCGTCGTGGTACGGCCCTACGCATGCGCTGTGAGCGCGGCCGCCATTTTGGGCAGTGGAGGGTGGAGGGGCGTCTGGGGTTGTGGGGTGTTCGTTTTCCTCCGCGTGGCTGCACGGAATTTCGGGGCTGTGGGGCTCGCAGCGTGCTCTGGGCTGTCAGTCACAGCTTTAAGGGGCTGCTCTGAGCGAGCAGCGTGTGGGGGGCACAGCAGTGCCTTGCAGCAGGGCTGGGGCTGTGGTGCATCCAGGCCCCTGTGTGAGAGCAGCGTGCTGTGCACGTGGAAACCCCCAAAACCTCTCAGGGCTGAGTCGGGGATCCCCTCCAACCGCCCCAAAACACCGTATAAATGTCATATAAACAGCTTACGGTGTGTGCTGAGCGTGGCCCCCAAGCTGTGTGGGCCCCCAGCCCTGGTAGTTCTTTCTCACTGTTGTGTGCACAAAAAAATCTGTTCTCCCATGTTCTCCAAAAATACCTTTCTGGGCCCTCCCAGTGAGAACGCTTTAAGGTTGGCCCTCCCTATGGTTCTGAGTCTGGGTGGGTCGCACAGGGCCCAGGAATCCCAATAAATAGCAATAGGATGAGGAGAAATGGCCTCGTGTTGTACTGGGGGAGGGGGGGGGGCGGGTGTTAAAGTTGGATGTTTAGGGAAAAAATCCCATAAAGAGCAGTAATGCATCAGCACAGGCAGCCCAGGGAGGAGGCAGTGCCTCTGGGGGTGTTGTGCAACCATGGGATGTGGCCTATGGGGAGGGGTTGGGGTTGGATGTGGGGCCTTGAGGTCATTTCCAACCTCAGTGACTGAATAGCAGCCTGCTGTGGCTCCCAGGGGTTTCACCCTGGGGAGGGTGACATCTTCAGACTAAAATAAAAGGGGAGGCAAAGGCTGTTCCTCAAGCAGAGCTGCCAAGTTTTTGCTGTTTCTGTATCCCTGCACTCGCCATAGGGGCTGTTTGTTGCCCACAGAAGAAAGGGACAGCTCTATTTCAACAGGAGGCTTCGGGAGCCGTCCTGCCTCCTGCACAGCTCCTGGCCGTCCCTCGGCAGTGCAATCCTTCACTGCATCCCTGCATCTTGCATGCAGTGCCCCTTTAAGGTCTGCGTCTGTGAGCACGAAGGCTCATCCTCAGCTGCCATGTCTCAGTGCACGGAGTTTGGAAAACTCCGTTTTGCTTTATGGTTTGCTCGTGCCCTCCTCTGCTCGTGGCAGTGGTGAATGAAAGCCATTGCTGGCCCGTTTGGAGGGCTTGGTGTGGCTTTGGATGCTGCATGTCCCGGGGCAGCCTTTAAACGTGCTCTGATCTGATCTGTGCTTTAAATGAGCGGATGACTCAGCAGAGCCAAGGGCCTATTTTTATCTCCTTTCAGTCAAGCTGAGATTTCAAATCAGTCATTTCGGTGCTCCAAATAACACCGCCTTGTATCTGTGAAGCCATTCATACCCAGGAACCAAAACCATCCCGTGCAAGGGAGGGCGCAATGCAAAGCAAACACGGCGGCCAGGAAGCTGAACCACGGGATCTGACCACGAGTCCTCATCACAGGAACCGCACGGGGCTGTGTTTAAACACCTGGGAAAATCAGCCTTGGACCTTTGGCTGTTGGTGAGAGGCATCACGTGTTCACCCGTGGATGGAGCCAAGCGATGGTCCTCATCCTGCACAAGAAATCCCCTCCTGACCTGTGGGAAAACAGTCCGAAGGGGAAATGGTGTTGTATTTGACAGGAGGACGTATGTGTGTGTGTGCTTCTTTGGGGGGAAGATTCGAGACGTCGGTGTCTGATTTGTTTTGCATTGGCACAAAGAGGTGGAACAGCAGCAGTTTGGTCCCTTTGCAGGGTCTCAGGTTTATGGGGTGAGCCCGGGGGGCTGCAGGCTGCTCTGGGGCACCATGTGGGCTTTGTAACCCCCTGGGAAGGGACTTGATGAGGTTTTATGCGATGCTGATCATTGCAACCCTAGAGACACCGAACCAGAGCTCTGCAGTGGTGTCAAAGCATACGGATGCTTGGTTGGGATAAGGGACCTGCAGCAGTGCAGCCCTCGTCCCACTGGGGCTCTCCCTCATCCCAAAGCCCCTTTTAAGTCTGTTTTCAAGGGGAGGGAAGAGGGGAAGGATGGGGAGAGCAGGGAAAGGGGTCGGTCTGAGTTCAGCAGTCCGAGCATCCTGCTGTGCAGAAGGGAATGGGGATCCCAGGGCTTGGCAGCTTGCCCAGGGGGAACCCGAGCTCTGTTCTCATGGAGTTCACAGCCCAGCTGCCCATGAGTCCCTCATTCCACTTATAGAGAGGAACCTGGTGTTTATGAGCCAAATCTGTTTTTATCCAGAGGGGGAAGTTCAGAATTGTCGGATGGATTCTCAAGGCATTGTATGGTTCTGTGATACAGCTGTGAATCCCTCTGGGAGAAGAGGGGAGGGGAGAGAGGAGAGGAGAGGAGAGGAGAGGAGAGGAGAGGAGAGGAGAGGAGAGGAGAGGAGAGGAGAGGAGAGGAGAGGAGAGGAGAGGAGAGGAGAGGAGAGGAGAGGAGAGGAGAGGAGAGGAGAGGAGAGGAGAGGAGAGGAGAGGAGAGGAGAGGAGAGGAGAGGAGAGGAGAGGAGAGGAGAGGAGAGGAGAGGAGAGGAGAGGAGAGGAGAGGAGAGGAGAGGAGAGGAGAGGAGAGGAGAGGAGAGGAGAGGAGAGGAGAGGAGAGGAGAGGAGAGGAGAGGAGAGGAGAGGAGGGCTGCCCTCACCCCACATTATCAAACCAATGTTTGTTAGCCAGGTCAGGATGGGCTGATAAGACTGAGCGTCCCGTGCGGCCCTTTATGACAGGCATCATCTGTGAGTCATTAATTCCCACTTTGCTCCCACACCTCCCTGCTCCCTGGGGGCAAGCTGTGCTCAGATCCTTGCCCTCATTTCATTTACCACCTGCAGCAGAGCCGTGGAAGAGTGGCAGTGTGGTGACTTGTAGCCATGGGGGTGCCCCATTGCGGTGCACTGAACTCACACCCAATGCTTCTGCTCTGCAGCCTCCCTGGGTTTGCAGGGAGCCGTGCTGCAGGCGATAAGAACTCAGAGCAGCCTGTCCTGGGGTGATAAATCCTCTCTTGCCTGAGCCCGGTGCAAATCTGCCTTACGTGGAAGGCGTTCTGCACGTCTGGCTGGAATTTCTTGCTGGGCGGGTGGGTGATGTGTGTGTGCATCCCTGCAAAGCATTGCTGCCCCGATGTGCAGTGTGAATGCCCACGTGCCGAGCACAGAGCTGCCTTTGTTCAGAGCTGTGCACAAACACGACGTCTGCGGTTGTTGGCAGGGATAACTGCTGGTCCAGCTTTATAAATAGGAGGCTTGTGGCTGCAGCTTCCTAGAGAGGATGAGGAGTCCGGGTCCTGAGTGCTGGCGTGGATAACAGTTCTTATTTTGGGGCACTAAATTAAGCAAGTGATGCTCAGAACGGGAACCGAAGTGCCCGCTGTTAACTGGAAGAACACATAGAAAACCACCAAACAGCTCCAAGCTGGGGGAGCATCTGCATGCTGTGTGTGTGCAAAGCAGCCCATACACAGCAACAGGTCGGGATGTCGGTCCTTCCAGTGCTGCTGAACGTGCAGGGCTGCGGAGCAATGTTTGCTCAATCAGCTGCCTGCAAAGCTCTGCATGACCTGAGCTGCGTGAAGTCATTGGGTTTGGTTAAGCCAAGGGCCCAGCATGCTTGTGGGGTTTGTCACGCCCAAGGAAACAACCCCTAATTCATCTTGCTCCTTTAAATCACGCTTGAGTTGGATTGCACTCAGCGTGGACAAGCCCTGATGTCTGCAGGGAGCACGGTGGACTTCCAATTCATTGCCACAACGAGGGGATGCTCCCAGCTACCCCAAGCAGCTGCGTGCCCCATTGGCCTGCTGGCCCCATTGCACCTGCTTAGCATCACCCCCTTCCCCTCTCCATCCCAAGCTGCCAACCGTGCCCCATTCCCCACTGGTTCCCAATGCACCAAGCGGGTTTATTGCTACCCTGAGCCTTCTGCCTCTGCTCTCACAATGCTTAAAAAGGATCGGCCACTGAAGGGTTATTTAACTAGCCTCAGGGTTATTTAGAGGTGAGTCATCTCTAGGGAGGGAGCACAGGAGCGGAATTCTTGCAAGCAGGGCGCTCGGTGTGAGTTATATCAGCCCAGAGTTCAAGGTTGGAGAAAGATTAACGAAGGGACTGCATTTCTCTGCTTCGCTTTTGGGGTCGTTTTTCTTCCACCCCATCCACATAACCCCCCGTACAGAGAGTCTCGTTGTGTAACAGCAGAAAGTCCGAAGGTTTTCCTGTTTGTTTGGGGTTGTTTTTTGTTTTTTGGTTTTTTTTTTTCCCTTCCCTGAGTTTTTCTCCCCAAAACGATCCGGAATTCCCCGCTTTCCGGCTCAGTGGCGGTGATGGGATCGTTCTGCACCGCGCTGCTCTCCCTACAACCCCACAACGGTGGGGGGGGGGGGCGCTGAGCAAAGCCCCCCACCTCTCCCGAGAGCTTCAAGAACTGAAGTTTGGGCATATGCATATGCATATACATATATGCATATGCATATACATGCATATTTTCATATGCATGTCATATGCATATGCATATACATGCATAAAACGCTAACAAATCAATAATAAAAGCGCGTGAAACGTGAGCCAGGGCTCAGCTTTCCCTCTGATAGTGATTTTGCAGCGAAACCTGCTGCGGTTTCTCGGTGTGTTTGTGGCAGTGCCCGGAGTTCGCGGCCAGCGCTCCTCCTCCTCCTCGCTACGTCACCTCGGCACCGGAGCGCTCTGCTTGCTCACATTGCACCACACATCGCTCCACTCAGCGAAGCTGTCAGCTCGTGGAGTTCACGTCGTGTTCGGGCCGGGTCCCATTTTGGACCAAACCCGTTCCTAACTCGGTCCGAATCCGGATCTCAGCCCGGGCGCAGCGCGCTCCGCTCCGCGCACGATGCGCTCAGCTGCGCTCCGGTTGTGCCCCGTTCTACTGCTGCTCTTCGCGGTGCGTGGATGGGTATGGGGGGGCTGAGAGGGGGGATAGGGGTACCTGGGGGGCACGCGGGGACACCGAGGGGATGTTTTGGGGTCTCGGGATTCCCGGAGGTGCTGCCCGATGTCGCCGCGGCATGCCCGGGCTTGCCGCGCCGTCGAGGGGGTATGGAGCGGTGGGGATGGGGATGGCTTTTGTATGGGAAGTAGCGGGGTGGGAGGCAATTGGGGGGGTGTTTTTGGGGGGATGGGAATACGGGGGAGTGGGTTGGGATAGGTGGGAGTCTGTGGGAATGGGGGGCGTAGGGGATCACGTGGAGTGGGGGTGATGGGGGGGAGCGCGGGGGATTGGAGTTCTTCTTTAGTGGGGACTTGTGGACAGGGGGGAGTCCAGAAGTAGGGGCTCACCCAGATTGGACGCTATGGGGGGGTCTGAGGGCACAGTGGGGCTCCCTGGATAAAGGGGCTATGGAAGGGGCAGGGGCTACGGGGGGCTCCCCTGGTTTAGGGGTTCTGCAGGGCTCCTGTGATCCCAGGGGCTGTGGGGGTTCACTTGGCCCCCATACAGGGGGTGGCGAGGCTATAGGGCCGCCTAGCTGGCCTGGAGGCTGTAGGGAATGCTGGGGCTATGTGGGCTCAGCTGGCCCGTGAGATGGGAGCAGTGGGCTCACCTGGGTGGGTTTGTAGGGGACAGGGGTTGCGTGGGGCTGAGGCTGTGGGGCACAGAGGGGGATCGGCCCTGTGGGGCGGTGGCCACGTGCGCGTGGGGCTCGGGGACAAGAAGCCTCGCCATGTGGGGGATGGATTCCTATGGCACTGCCTCGTCGGGAGGGAATTCCCCACTTTTTGCTTGCGAGCCATTTTGTCGTCGGTGTGACATCACTGTGAGCATCGAGAACATTCGGCAGCGTTGGGGTCTGGAGGTGCAGTGTGGGAATGCGTCACATCAGCCCGTATAAAGGGGGCCCAAACCTCAGCGCCGGTGCCATTTGGGGTGGAAACTCCACCACGCGTGGGTTGGATTCCTGCATGGATGAATGGTGCCCAAACTATGACATACCTACAGCCTCACCTCACCTGGCTCCACAGAAATGCATCCCCGAGGCTGGGGGAGCTGGGCTGTGATTTGTACCATCACAGAGGCACTCAGACCCTGGTGGGGTGCCCACCATCCAACCCTAAAAGAGCATCAGCTTCTCGCCCGGTTCCTTCCACGTGCAGTTTATAGGAATTCAGTGAGTGGGGTGGTGTTTCCCAGCATCCCAAAGCCTCGCTGATGCCATCACCTAAAGGAGGTGTTCAGAACAGCCGTTTATTTGGCTGTTTAACTCGGTGCTGCACATGACTGTCGCCCGATGCCGTGCCATGGTTCCTTCCTTTGGTCACCGCTGCCCCTTGCATCATACCTGGAGCTGGGCCACCAGCACACGAGGAGCAATGGCTCTGGATCTGCCAGAGCTCAAACTCCAACTGCGGTGGGAAAAACCCCTTTTGGTGTGGCTGGAAATGGGGCAGGGCTCAGCCTCTCTCCCCAAAACGGAGCGCCGGCGTTGTGTTAATGCTGTATGGACACTGCAGGGGGTCTATATGGGATCGGTGCTGCGACGGTCCGATTCCTCCCTTGGGTGAAAAAGACAGAAAAGAAGGGAAATTCGCAGAGTTTGGCTGCGGTGGCTTTGAGTGGATGAGGATATTGGATTCCTCTGCCTGGCAGTTCCTCCACCCCAGCTCAGTGCTGGGGTCGTTTCCTTCCCATGTGGGTTCTGGCCCCGGGTGCTTTGCAGGGCTGCCATACAGGCTGGGAAGGCGGGTAACCTTATCGTGCACAGTTCTGTTTTGTGATAGTGATGAAATCCCACACCCGAGGGGCCCTTCCAAACGGCAGGCGGGGTTGTGTTGTTGGTGAGATCAACTTTGCAGGGTTTGAATGGAGAAGGAGCATTTTTTCCCTGTGAGGACAGGCAGTGCATTCTTCATCCATGAAAACCACCGCGTCTCCGTTTGGTGAAGCCCTAAAACTGCAGAAGTGGTGGAAGGCGAAGGGTTTGTGTTAGACAGAAAAAGGCTTTTTGTCCTTTGTAAACACCCGAGCAGCTCAGGCTGGCGGTGTGAGCTGGACCTGAGCTGCTCTCCGTTCTCTTCTCCCTTCCTGCCCCAATGCAGAGGAGGTGGAGGGCTCCAGGAGTGCATCCTCGAAGTAATGCTGGTGGTGAACGCAGGGCTCTGTACTCCATTAGGACAGTGTCCCCTCCTTGTGCCATTGTTTGCTTTGTCAGTCCCTGTGCTCAGCGCCCACACCCTTCCTTGTGGGAAGTGATGAAGAGGAAAGGGGAGGGGGGGGGGGGGGGCAATATCTGCTCCTGCAGTGCCTTGGAGGTACTGTACAGCATTTATGACTCAGGGAAGAAATATGTGCAGGCTATGGGAAGGGCACAACGTGGCTATGGTGCCTCTGCCTGGCTGCCGTTGCCCACGCATCCCTGTGCCCTGTCCTGGTGTCCCAATGGTGTGGAAATGGTGGGAGCAGCTCAGCCTTCCTCCCCAGCGCCTCCCTTGCTCCTCTTCATCATTCCCTGCACAGCACCGTGCTGCTCTCTTCCTTCTGTTGGTCCACGTGCTCAGAAATGGGGAAGGAAAGCAGGCGTAATGGTGTCCAGCAGCTGCGGGCTGTCCTGGTGTGATGCTTCTCCTTTGCACCAAGGATTTGGGGTGTTTCTAACCTATTTTTCCCA